>NC_142362.1:4204285-4374642 GCF_059441175.1 Urocampus carinirostris
GGCAAAACGAACATAAAATGCCACAGAAACAAAATGAAAATAAATCCAATGAGCTTTCCAACATCATTTTTGCCGTTCCATGTATTCCGTTACTCCCCAAAAATTTAGTCATTTTATTCCTATTTAGTTTCTTTTGTCTTTTATTAGCATATTTGGTATTGGAGTAATCCAAAAGTCATTGAAAGTAATCCAGTTAAAGTAACCCTACCCAACCCTGCTTGCGGCATAGTGGCAGAGTCTGTGGAGGCTCCTGGTGTATTACGATGAGATGATGTTAGTATGGAAGCCCAAGAGTGCCACAATTCAATTACAAAAAAAAAGTTGCATTCCTTTGGTAAAACAGCCTTTTAAAATGATATGTTTTTAGCAAAATATTTTAATTAAACGGTTATCATCATTATAATATCAATTTCAATGAAATGCAAACACTCGGATGCTTGTCTGCGTTGTCGTAAAGAAGCAGCAGCAGAGGGCACCCGCGCCTTATAATCAGGCGCGGCCTATATTCGTGTTAAATTCAGAAATAGAACCAGCTATGGAGTCTGGGTCTTCTTTAAATAGTTGTGAAATTACAGTAATTAAAGTGTCAAAGTGTTGCGTTCAGGGCAGGTCACACTCGATGTAGGGGATGTCGCCGTAGCGACGCTCCACCTCGACCCACTGCTGCACGGCCCGAACCATTATCTCCTCCGAGAGTTTGTGAGCGTACTCCAGCAGGACCGGGTCGGCTCCGCCAGAACCGGCCCGGGTTCGGACCAGGTGAGCTTTCTCGCCGCCGGCTTCAGCGTCGAGATTTTTGGATTTGATGCAACCCATGTCGCGGGAGGCGTGGCCTGGGCGGACACCAGAAGTTCGGAGTCTGCATGAAGGGGCGGGGTTAGAATCCCTGGTTGTGGTGAGAAGTGGGCCCTGGACAGACGAGATATAGAAATATTTTGTACTTTTTAGTTGATTTTTGTCTAAATCGCGTGTCAAACTCGTGGCCCGCGTACCAAATGGGACCTGCGGGACAATGCTGAGAGAAGCAAAGACAAAAAAAATGAGTTGCAGTTTCAAATATGTCCACTGCATGACGCCAAAGACAGATGGCACTCCCAAGTCAACAGTAGCTGTACTTCTCCCTCTTTCTCATACAGTGGAACCTCGGTTTTCGAACGCCTCTCAGTTAGAACAAATGGGAGTCCGACCAAAAATTTTGAGAAATTCTTGCTTTACTGTTCAGTCAAAAAATCGGAGTTCGAACGCCGGTAATGCGTGAGTGCGTACACTAGGGTGCCATGCTGAGCAGCGTACGGGTGTTCTAGCCCCTTATTATGCCTCCGAAGAAAGTCAGTGCAAGCAGCAAAGTAGCTGCAGGTGAAAAAAGAAAAGTAGTGCGTACAACTATTGCATTTAAGAAAGAAATAATAGCCAAATATGAAGGAGGGGTGCGAGTGTCTGATCTTGCCTGCACCTTCTGCTGACCACCACAAAGGTAAGAAATCCTATTCATAATTCTTTTCTTTATCCTTTTTTTTTTTATTGTTACACATTCATGTTAGCGTAATCTTTCGTACGGAAGATTACGCTAACGCAAACGTACGATTAGCCTGGGTTAGCTTTATGTTTACGTTGAACATTCAAGGTAAACATTCAGGGTGTTAGAACGGAGCCTAACTTTCAGGGTGTTGGAACAGAGCCCCCTTTCCAATGAAGACCCGGGTGCTAAATGACTTGTAAACGAGCTGATTTTTTTACTTTTACACGTTCATGTTAGCGTAATCTTTCGTACGGAAGATTACGAAAACGCGGACGTACGATTAGCCTGGGTTAGCTTTATGTTTACGTTAAACATTCGAGGTAAACATTCAGGGTGTTGGAACGGATTAAAACGATTTACATTATTCTTAATGGGAAAAATGATTTCGGTGATCGAACAAATTGGTTTTCGAACAGGGTTCTGGAACGGATTATGGTCGAGAACCGAGGTTCCACTGTATTTGCTTTCTCTTTCTTTCCCCCTCTCCTTTTCTTTCTGTTTACCTCTCCTCTCGTTTTTCTCTTCTTTCTATTTCCATTCTGTCTCTCTCACTCCCTCCATTTCTCTTTTTCACTCTTTTCTTTTATTCTCTCTTTCTCCCTAAATGAGTTATATTGACTTGCCTTTTTTTTCTTTTTTTTTCTTGCAGATCATTTAGTTATGTCTTTCTCTCACTGTCTTTCACTCTCTACCTCTTTCACTTTCTTTCTCTTTTGCTACCTCTTTCTCTTTAATCTGCTAGTGCGGCCCCCATACCTGTCATACGGTTTTGCCGTACAAAGTACGTTTTTATGCATTTTAAGACCGTTACGACATACGAAAAAATCTGTACGGAAAAACGCAAATTTGTCAATTATGGGCACCATCCGGTATACACCAACTGTCACGAAACGGCAAATCAATCAAGTCAAACGACTTAGCCGCGGTAGCCTCTATCTCGGTATCGTTTTTTTTTCCGTTGCAAACGAAGCGAGCGGTTTGATGCTATTGTGCGCATGCGTCTGCTGCCTGGGGATTTCCCATCATGCACCCTTCCGGAAAAAAAAATGGTGTAAGATTATTTTGTATGGGAAAATACGACAGTTTGTACGGGCATGGAGCTTGACAGGTATGGGCCCCGTATTTCTAGCATGTGGCCCCGGAGCTAAAATTAATGTGACATCCTCTAGTGGTATAAATAGGGTGATGCACTCTGCGTTTAAAAAATGAAATTGGTTTCTGAGCCACACGTACTCATAGATCGAGCCATATCTGTCTCGCGAACCATACATTCCTGACAACTGGGTAGAGGTCTTGCCCCCAAACTGAAAGCTCAGTAATTCACTCCCTGACTTGGTCATCATAAAGTTTTTATTGTTTTGTTAATTTTTAATAGGTAATTGAATATGCAACGTTACCTAACGTGATTTCGGGTTCACTGTGATTTCCTAATCTTGCGCAAACGCAGCACGAGTGCCGTGCGGTCCAAAGGTTGATGACATCACAACGCTACGTCGAATTCTTCATCTTTTTAAGCCTTTTCTCGCAATTACGATACTTTCACGAAGTTTGCACATTTTAGTCAAGTCAATTCAAACATTTGACTTTTAATGTCTCGGGAATTGAGTTAGAACGAATATTAGAGGTTAGTTTACGAAGTTCAAATGATTGATTTACAAGTGTTCCTTATTTTTTTGGTATGGTTCTATTTTAAAATATTTCATGATTAAAAAATAAAAAGATACAACCTCTTAATTTTTCGTTTTTTGATTAAAATTATTAACATAAAAATAATGACATACTTTGGAAGCAGCGTGACGTCATCGGGACCATCTCCGTACCCGTGGTGGGGCGTTCAGGTCGATCCGTTCTAATAAAAACCATCGAGAATCCAACTCTTAGAACGTGAAAGATGCCGTTCGACGCGAAATAGAAGAACTGGGTCTGGTCTCGGTCCTCAGTGGAGGTCCATCCTGTCTGGTCTCAGCCCCGCCGAGAACGCGCACTCGCAAGAGACGCCAGATGAGCAAAGAAGTGGGACGACAACGCTCTCTGGTGGAGAAATTGAGAAGAGCACTTGAACGCGTTTCTGGGCTGCGCGTCATCAAATGCCCGCTAGATGGCAGAGTCGGCTTTAAAGAGAATTTCCTTCGCTGGGCATCTTGGTGAGCCAATGAACGAAGAGTATACCTTGATAGTACCGGTATTTTATTTTAAATCAATAAAGAAGTTTGAGTGTTAATTATTTTTCGGTTCATTTTTTGAAATTTGTCTGGATTTTGTATTTTTTTACCGTTTATTTGTAAATATATATTTTTGTTTCTTTGTCGTGTATCGTATTTTGTTCTCTATTTAATTGTGTATTTTTTTATATTTTGTATTTTCTATTAGGGTTTTATTTTTCTTTCTTGTACTTTATTATATTGTCACATATCTTTTAGCATAGTTTGTCGCATATATTGACATTTTAGGTGCTTATTTTGTATTATATCATTTATTTCGGTGTGTAGTTTGTCCTTTAATTGTCATGTATTCCGTTGCATGTTTATTTTGACGTGTATTATGTTACTTCGTCGTATATTTTTGGCATGTATTTATCTAATTTTGTTGCATGTTATGTCGCGAATTTGGTCACATATTTGCTCATTTTATTTCTTGTCTATTTCGTCACAACCAAACTTATTGATATCGGGAGGCGGGTCAAAGTGGCTGAGCTTGTCACCCATTGGTTATATTTTAAATACATTTCATAATTTCTTCTTCATTTTGCTAGCAAGCAACATGGAGACGGTAGGAGCTGATTGAATCAATGTCAGACTTTTCTCTATTTTTTTTACGATATTATTCATAAACGTCAACATAAAGAGATGCACTAAAGAGCAAAGTGATGCTAAAGTTGTCCACAAAGTTTTCATTTTTTAATTTCGAGAAATGACGCCCTCAAAAATATCAATAATGAAATAAGAGTTTACGTATGGGACTATGGGAAATGATTGGGGAATAAAGTGGAATCATTTGGAAAGAATTGAACAATTTATTTAAAAAAACCCTAACGAATCATAGTGAACTATAGTGAATATAGGTGAAAAGTACTGATAAGTAGTGAAAAAGAGGGAAACTACAGAAAAGGTAAAGACAAATAATACAAGTATCGAAAAACGTATTGGAATGTATAGAAAACTAGGGAAAGTATGGGGAAAAGTAGTGAAAAAAGTTAAATATATGGGATATTATGGAAAAAGAATGAAAAGTAGTGTAATTATGGAAAAAAATCCAAAAAAGTAGTGATTTGGATGGAAAAAGTACTGGAAAATAGTGAAAATATGACAAAGGTATAGAAAAGTATTTACAAATGGAGAGGGTAAGGAAGAAGTAGTGAAAAATAGTGTAAAGTGTGGAACGTATAGAAAAGTGCTTAAAAATAGTTAAGAATCTGTGACATTATGGAAAAATTAGCAAAAAAATAGTGATTCGGATGGGAAAAGTACTGAAAATTAGTGAAAATATGACAAAGGTATAGAAAAGTATTTACAAATAGAGAGGGTAAGGAAGAAGTAGTGAAAAATAGTGAAATAATTGGAACGTATGGAAAAGTGCTTAAAAAGAGTTAAGAATCCGTGACATTATGGAAAAAAATAGTGAAATTATGGAAAAATTAGCAAAAAAATATGATTCGGATGGGAAAAGTACTGAAAATTAGTGAAAATATGACAAAGGTATAGAAAAGTATTTACAAATAGAGAGGGTAAGGAAGAAGTAGTGAAAAATAGTGAAATAATTGGAACGTATTGAAAAGTGCTTAAAAAGAGTTAAGAATCCGTGACATTATGGAAAAAAATAGTGAAATTATGGAAAAATTAGCAAAAAAATATGATTCGGATGGGAAAAGTACTGAAAATTAGTGAAAATATGACAAAGGTATAGAAAAGTATATACAAATAGAGAAGGTAAGGAAGAAGTAGTGAAAATAGTGAATAGTGTGGAACGTATGGAAAAGTGCTTACAAATAGCGAAAATCTGTGACATTATGGAAAAAAATGAAAAGTAGTGAAATGATGGAAAAAATAGCAAAAAAATAAATAGTGATTCGGATGGAAAGAGTACTGAAAATTAGTGAAAGTATGACAAAGGTATCGAAAAGTATTTACAAATAGAGAGGGTAAGGAAAAAGTTGTGAAAAATTGTGTAAAGTGTGGAAATGTATTTCGTTAAAAAAGTCGTTATGGAAAAAGTATGACAGATAGTGAAATTATGGAAAATATAGCAAAACAGTGATAAGTATGAAAAAAAACACTGAAAATTAGTGAAAGTATGAAGATGGTACAGAAAAAGTATTTACAACTACACAATTCATTTGGCAGAAATGGGGCCAGAGGTGGCGGTTGTTAGAATATAACCGTTAGCGTGAGGTTCTTAGCATGTAGTCGTAAGCATGTAGACGTTAGCATGACTCGTTAGCAAGTTGCTGTTAGCGTTTAGCCGTTAGCATGACTCGCTGCCATCTACCCGTTAGCTTGTACACATTTGCATAACTTATTAGAATGTAGTCGTTAGGATTTAGCCGTTAGCATGACTCGTTAGCAAGTTCCTGTTAGCATGTATCAGTTAACATAACTCGTTAGCAATGTAGCCGTTAGAATGACTCATTGGCATCTACCTGTTAGCTCCTACCAGTTAGCATAACTTAGTAGAATGTAGTCGTTAGGATGTAGCCGTTAGCATGACTCGTTAGCAAGTTGCTGTTAGCATGTTTCAGTTAACATAACTCGTTAGCAATGTAGCCGTTAGAATGACTCATTGGCATTTACCCGTTAGCTCGTACCCGTTAGCATAACTTATTAGAATGTAGTCGTAAGCATGTATCCGTTAGCATGACTCGTTAGCAAGTTGCCGTTAGCATGTAGCCGTTAACATAACTCGTTAGCAATGTGGCCGTTAGCATGACTTGTTGGCATCTACCCGTTAGTTTGTACCCGTTAGCATAACTTATTAGAATGTAGTCGTAAGGACGGAGCCGTTGGCATGACTCGTTAGCATATTGCCGTTAGCATGTAGCTGTTAACATAACTTGTTAGCAATGTAGCCGTTAGTATGACTTGTTAGCAAGTTGCCGTTAGCAAATAGTCGTTAGCACCACTTGTTAGCAATGTAGCTGTTAGCATGACTCGTTGGCATCTACTTATTAACTCGTACACGCTAGCATAACTTAGAATGTAGTCATTAGGATGTAGCATTTAGCATGACCCCGTTAGCAAGTCGCCGTTAACATAACCCATTAGTAATGTAGCCGTTAGCATGACTCTTCAGCATCTAACCCTTAGCTTGTACCCGTTAGCATAACTTATTAGAATGTAGTCGTTAGGACGGAGCCGTTGGCATGACTCGTTAGCATATTGCCGTTAGCATGTAGCCGTTAACATAACTTGTTAGCAATGTAGCCGTTAGTATGACTTGTTAGCAAGTTGCAGTTAGCAGATAGTCGTTAGCATCACTTGTTAGCAATGTAGCTGTTAGCATGACTCGTTGGCATCTACTTATTAACTCGTACACGCTAGCATAACTTAAAATGTAGTCATTAGGATGTAGCAGTTAGCATGACCCCGTTAGCAAGTCGCCGTTAACATAACTCATTAGTAATGTAGCCGTTAGCATGACTCTTCAGCATCTACCCCTTAGCTTGTACCTGTTAGCATAACTTATTAGAATGTAGTCGTTAGGACGGAGCCGTTGGCATGACTCGTTAGCATATTGCCGTTAGCATGTAGCCGTTAACATAACTTGTTAGCAATGTAGCCGTTAGTATGACTTATTAGCAAGTTGCCGTTAGCATATAGTCGTTAGCATCACTTGTTAGCAATGTAGCTGTTAGCATGACTCGTTGGCATCTACTTATTAACTCGTACATGCTAGCATAACTTAAAATGTAGTCATTAGGATGTAGCAGTTAGCATGACCCCGTTAGCAAGTCGCTGTTAACATAACCCATTAGTAATGTAGCCGTTAGCATGACTCTTCAGCATCTACCCCTTAGCTTGTGCCCGTTAGCATAACTTATTAGAATGTGGTTGTTAGGATGTAGCTGTCAGCATCCACTTGTTAGCATACCTTTTGCTCACGCTTATCTTCATGTTAGTCGGGGACCCACCTGGGCCACCCCTGGAAACTCTCCTGGTTACCATGGTGACTCATTGAAAATGAATGGGCCCGTGTATTCCAAATGGGAAAAAATTGAAACCCATTCATGTGTACGGAGCCAAGATTTCAGCTAAATAGAGAAGTGGAAGAAGTAGTGAAAAATAGTGAAAAGAATGGAAAATTTCTCCAAAAAAACGGAAACTAGCGAGAGTATTGAAAAAGCATTGAAGATGAGTGACACACGGGTAATTCACCTGCAATTTTTTTTGAAAATATATCTATTATAGGAGTTTTAACCTAAACATTCAGTGTTCAACATCAAACCAAGAAGAAAATATGAAAAATCATCAACAAAATAAGTTGAAAACTTAAGAAAGAGGAAAAACAAAAAGAAACGAATGCACCTCTCCCGCGCATGCGTATTGGCGTCTCACGCAAAGGAGGTCAAGCGCTTTCCGCCTGTTGCGCAATCGCCGCACGACCCCTCAATCTATCCGCAATGTGCTCTCGATACGCCCCCTCCCCTTTAAAAACTTGTCATTCTCGGAGCCCTTAGCCAATCATCTTCTCGAAATCATCTCCCAAAAAAACAAAAACCTCATTATAAAAACGCTCGCGCTAATCAAGAAATGCCAATCAAAGTTTGGACCCGAACGGAAACCTTTTTTATTTTGATTTCTTCAGACTTTTATTTTTGTGCGCTTCCGTTCGCCATGCGTTCCTCTCACATCACTTTAACTTTATTATTCTCGCTTTTCTCCGCCGGCGTGTGGTGCGACTACGCGCATGCGCAGTCGCCGAGCGCTCCGGACGAGTCGTTCGAAGCTTGCGCCAGTTGCGAGGCGCGTCAGCACCTGAAAACTTTGCGCCTCCACGCCATCAAGTCGCAAATCTTGAGCAAATTGCGCATGAAGGAAGCTCCGAATATAAGCCGCGATGTGGTCAAGCAGCTCTTGCCCAGGGCGCCCCCGTTACAGCAGCTCCTGGACCAGTATGATGTACTGGGAGACGACAACAGGGAGCAAAGACTGGACCAGGACGATGACGAGCACGCGGTGACCGAGACGATCATGCTCGTGGCCAAGGAACGTGAGTTACAAGGATAAACTTTGTTCTGCGCGCGCCCGCGAGCATGCACCTTGCGTGCTTTTCGCCAGTTTTTGGCCCAGTGTGCGCGCGTCCGCGAGCTCGCAACTTGCGTCTCTGTGTGCTTTTAGACATTTACTGGCCGAGTGTGCGCGCGTCCGCGAGTTTGAGCGCGTTCGCGAGCTCGCACCTTGCATGGCTGTGTGCTTTACGCCAATTATTGGCCGAGGGTGCGCGCGTCCGCGAGTTGGAGCGCGTCCGCGAGCTTGAGAAATAAATGTATCAATAAATAAATAGCTACAAATATACTGTGTTGGATAAATAACTGAATGTTATATATATATATAGATATATATATGACACACATGCACTTTTATTCATTTATTCATGTATTTTGGTATTTATGATGTTATTAGTTTGTTATGTATTTTGTCACTTAATGATGAGTTTTTTACTATTTTGTCATGTAGCTTCTTAATTTGTTGTGTATTTTTTGGCGTTTTTTATGTTTTTTTTTTAGTCGTGTATTCTGTCCTGTATTTTGTCTTCCCCCCTATTTTGTTGTGTGTTTTCTTACTTCCTCTTGAATTTTGTCTTGGACTATTGTGCGATTTTGTCGCATATTTTGTCATGAATTTTTGTCATTTTTGTAGCATATTTTGTTGCGTAGTTTGTGAAATATTTTGATGTGTATTTTCTAGTTTATTTTGTCGCATACGTTGTCATTTTTGTTCCGTATTTTCATGCATATTTTGTTTTTGTATTTTGTAGCATATTTAATCGCATGTTTTGCAGTGAATCTTTTCATTTATTTTGTCGCATGTTTTTTTTATTTTTGTTGCGTATTTTCTCGCATATTATGTAGTGTATTTTGTCATTTTGTGTTGCGTAGTTTGTAGAATATTTTATTGCATTTTTTTGCAGGGAATCTGGGGCACATATTTTGTCGTGTATTTTGTCATATTTGTTGCCTGTTTTGTAGCATATTTTATTACCGGTACGTATTTTGTGAAATATTTTGACGTGTATTTTGTAGTGTATTTTGTTGCATGCTTTGTCATTTTTGTTCGTTGCATAGTTCGACGCATGTTTTACCGTATTTTTTTGCAGATTTTGTTGCATATAAGGTCATTTTTGTTACGTATTTTCTTGCATATTTTTACTGTGTATTTTTTCGCATATTTTGAGGTGGATTTTGTCATATTTGTCGCGTAGTTTGTCGCATATTTTATCACATTTTTTGCAGTGAATTTAGGCGCATATTTTGCGTATTTTGTAGTGTATTTTGTCATATTTGTTGCAGTTTGAGGCATGTTTTACCGCATTTTTCCGCAGATTTTGTTGCATATTATGTCATTTTCTTTGCGTACTTTCTTGCATATTTTTGTTGTGAATTTTGTCGCATAATTTGTAGTGTTTTTTGTCATTTTCGTTGCATAGTTTGTAGCATATTCCATCACATTTTTGCAGTGAATTTAGGCGCATATTTTGCATATTTTGTATTGTATTTTGTCATATTCATTGAATAGTTAGTAGCATGTTTTAAAGCATTTTTCTGCAAATTTTGTCGCATATTATGTCATTTTTGTTGCGTATTTTCTTGCATATTTTTGTTGTGTATTTTGGCGCATATTTTGTTACATATTTTGTTGTGTATTTTGGCATTTTTGTTGCGTAGTTTGTAGCATATTTTATCACATTTTTTGCAGTGAATTTAGGCGCATATTTTGCGTATTTTCTATTGTATTTTGTCATATTCGTTGCGTAGTTTGTAGCATATTTTACCGCATTTTTCCGCCAATTTTGTCGCAAATTATGTTGCGTATTACGTCACATATTTTGTCATGTCATCTGTCATGTAGTTTGTCATTTATTTTGTTGTGTATTTTGTCACATATTTTGTTGTGCATTTTGGCATTTTTGTTGCTTACTTTGTAGCATATTTTATCACATTTCACATTTTTTCCAGTGAATTTAAGTGCATATTTTGCGCATTTTGTAGTTTATTTTGTCATATTTGTTGAAGAGTTTGTGGCATATGTTACCACATTTTTACGTAAATTTTGTCCTATATTATGTCATTTTTGTTGCGTATTTTCTTGCATATTTTTGTTGTGTATTTTGGCGCATGTTTTTTTACTTTTGTTGCATATTTTGTCACATATTTTGTCTTGCATTTTGGCATTTTTGTTGCGTACTTTGTAGCATATTTTAGTTTTTTTGTCATATTCGTTGAAGAGTTTGTAGCATATTTTACCGCATTTTTACGCAAATTTTGTCCCATATTATGTCATTTTTTGTTGCGTATTATGTCACATATTTTGACATGTAATTTGTCGTGTAGTTTGTCATTTATTTTGAAGCATATTGTGTCATTTAATTGTCATGTATTTTGTTGCATGTTTTGTTGTGTATTTTAACGCGTATTTTGTAATTTCCTCATAAATTTTTTTTGTGTATTTGGTCATTTATCTTGTAGCATATTATTATATATTGTTTATTTTTTCACATATTTTGTCATTTATTTCTTTATGTATTTTGTCACAACAAAATGTAATTTAAATTGGGAGGCGGGTCAAACTGGAGCTTTTCACTTATTGGTTGATCAGCGAGGAAATCCAATAAGTGAAAAGCAATAAGTGAAAGGTGTGGACAGTTGAACCCGCCTCCTCATTTGGACAACATTTTGTTGTGACAAAATACACAACAAATAAAAGACAAAATGCACGACCGAAACAAGACAAAATACCCGACAAAATAAAAGCCAAAAATGTTGTAAATGTAGCGACCACAGCTTTGATGAATATGTATATTAATTGCTAGTTTGAGATTCTATAATTGGACATAAAAACTTGCAAAGAGCTAACGTTAGGGTTTTTGGAGTTAGGGTTATGGTTGGAGTTTGGGTTTTTGTTGGAGCTAGGATTCAGGTTTTGGGCTACTTTCTTATTCAACACCCGGATTGGTTGCATCCCCATTTTTTCCATTCTAGTTTATTTTCCCGGATTTGATCTCCAATCATACACTTTGTCAGTCCCTTAAAAAAAAGGCGTTACCCCCAAAAAACATAGGCAAACCAAAAATACTAATACATGAATTTCCAATTACGTTTTAAATTTTAATCATTGTGTTTAAATAAATCAAAAAAATACAGGGTACCACTGGTGAAGTCCTTGCTTTCCATATACTGGTCTGCGGGTTCGGTACACAGTCAAGCCAAAATAACTAGGCTATGTATTGGCTTGCAGGTAGGGAAATACTTTTGGAGCCATGGTTTGGTGCTTAGTGTGGGAGCAAGGTTTTGGGTTTTCCAATTGAGCTAGGGTTACGGTTCTTCTGAGGTAGGGTTAGGGTTTTTGGGGGTTAGGGTTTCGGTTGGAGCATTGGTTAGGCTTTAGAGCACAGGTGTCAAACAGGCGGCCCGCAGGCCAGATCAGGCCCGCTAAGGGATTGAATCCGGAACACTCAAAGAAGTGCAAGAGAAAAACAAGCTGCAGGTTGAAATATGTCAACTTGATTTTGCCAAAGAAAGGTGCCTTGAACAAAGACACTGTACTTGTATTTCTCTCTCTCTCTCTCTCTTCCACCCTTTTTCTCCCACTCTCTGTCTCTTTCACTCTCTGTGTCTCTCTTTTTCTCTTCCTTTGTTGCTCTTTGTTTCTTTCTCTCTCTCTGTTTTTTAACTTCTTTTGCTCTAACTTCCTTTTTCCTTTTCTCTCTTTTCTCTTTTCTCTTTCTCTCTTCCTACCCTTTTCGCTTTCTTTTCTCTTTTCTCTCCTTCTGTCTTTCTATTTCTCTTTGGATTTCTTTCTTCGGCTCACTTTCTTTCCCCCTCTCTCACGACTTCTCTTTTTATCTCTTTTGTTTCTCACGCTCTCTCCCTCCCTCTCTCTCTTTGTCCCACCCTCTCTCCTTTTCTCTCCCTCTTTCTCTTATTTCTTCATCTCTCTTTTTCTTTCTCTTTAATCTACTCGTCCGGCCCCCGACAGAATGTTTGTTCTATCGTGTGGCCCCCGAGTTCAAATGAGTTTGACACCCCTGCTTTAGAGCAATACAACAGTTATCTTAAATGGTAAGATACCGGTCTTCCACAGAGTTGTGGTTTCTAGGGTTAGGGTTTTGGTTGTAGCTAGCTAGGGTGAACATTTTGGTTGGAGTCTGTAGCAGCTCAGATGGTAAGATGATTGTGTTACACTCATGGGGTTGAAGGTTTAATACCCTGTCGAGCAGGGTTGGGTAGGGTTACTTTAACTGGATTACTTTCAATGACTTTTGGATGACTCCAATACCAAATATGCTAATAAAAGACAAAAGAAACTAAATATGAATAAAATGATGACTCACAACACGTGGTAAGTTTTCTCTCCTGGCTTTGATCTCTTTGATCTCCGGCAAAATTAACATAAAATGTGACAGAAACAAAATGAAAATAAATCCAAACAGCTTGCCAACATCATTTTGTGTCCCTTAAGGGCTTTTCTCATTCTTTGCGCGCACACACACACACACACACACACACACAGTGTCCCCAAAACTTGTTTGTAAGGAAATACTGGAGATTAGAGCCATTGCCATTGCTGCCTGCACAAAATGTAGTCATTTGATTCCTATTTAGTTTCTTTTGTCTTTTATTAGCATATTTGGTATTGGAGTCATCCAAAAGTCATTGAAAGTAATCCAGTTAAAGTAACCCTACCCAACCCTGCTGTCGAGGCAGAACAAATTTGAAAGATCGATTCCAATTGCCCGAGTTGATATCGGACAGATGGGGGTCGATACCGGACAGGAAGTCACAGACAGGATAGATAACGGATCAGGATATTGAAAATTAACAGGAGAAACTAGACGGGAACGAAAACTGGAAAAAATAATAAACAGGACTAAAACAGACAGAAAAAAAAACTGGAACCTGAAATTAAACAGGACAACAATAAGCGGGAACAATACCGGACTGGGGCAGCACAGCGGCGCAGTGGTTAGAACGTGTGCGGCACAGTTCTAAGGTCTTGGGAACCTCCTGTGTGGGTTCAAATCCAGCTACCGGACTTCCTGTGCGGTTTCCTCCCACATTCCAAAGACATGCATTTCAGGTGGATTGGCCGGTCTAAATTGTCCCTAGGTGTGAATGAGCGAGCGAGTTGTCTGTCCCTGTGTGCCCTGCGATTGGTTGGCAACCAGTTCAGGGTGTCCCCTGCCCACTGCCTGATGATTGCTGGGATGGGCTCCAGCACCCCCGCGACCCTACTGACGATAAGCAGTGCAGCTAATGAGATGAGAGAATACCGAACTGGAAATACCAACAGGGACAGGACCGAGTCGAAACCCACGTCTTGCAGGGCAGAAGTTCGTTGACGCACTGACAAACTAAGAGAGCACTGAGCTTAAAAAGATGGAAAGCCAATCTGTTAATGAGTCGCAGCTGGTGCCACTCGGGCGGGGCCAATTGGACGCCATGGCAACCGTGACAAGGGTGGGTCCTCAAGTCAGACCAGTTGAGAACCACTGATTTATAGAACGGGAAATCTAAAAGTTATTGTATTGTATTTCTATTTTTGAATAATACAAGTTTTTGAGACTCTGGCGGGACCCATTAAACCCTGGCGGCCTGCCAGGGTCTTCCTATATTATAGGAAACACCGGGAACTGTTTTTACCTTGATTGACTGGGTGTTTCTAGTGCTCAGCGGTGCGTTTGTGTTCCCTCAGCCGATCCGGCGTCGCAGACCAACGGCGGTCCCAAATGTTGCCTGTTCTCCCTGACGCCCAAATTCCAAGCCGGGCGAGTGTTGCGGGCACAGTTGTGGGTACGGCTGCGAGCGGCCCGGGAGTCGGGCCCCGTCTTCCTGCAGATCTCGCGTCTGACCGCGGAGGGAGGGCGCCAAACCCGGGTACGTTCGCTCAAACTGGAGGTGAAAGCCGGCGCCCCCTCCTGGCAGAGTATCGACGTCAAGCAGCTGCTGAGCGTTTGGCTGCGCCAGCCCGATACCAACTGGGGCATCGGCGTCAGCGCCTTCGACAACGCCGGAAACGATCTGGCCGTCACCAGCGCCCAGCCGGGCGAGGAAGGACTGGTGAGCATTCTGCAACGCTTGAAACAACAGTGAGCAACGGCAATCCCATGTGTGGCAACTCAATCATTATCAAACAGGTCCAAAACTTGACATCACGTTACATTTTGTTTCCGGCAATGCAAAAAATGTTTTCACTTTTGAATGAATTGACTCATATTATTGCAAAGGTTTGTTTTTACAATTCTTTCACAAGATATCCATTTCTTTTTATTTCCTGATATATTTTGTCGCATAATATTAACATTTTTGGGGGCTTATTGAGTCGGTTGTAAGATACAGAACTCTACTTAGTTACATTTTTTAGTGGAAGTACAATGTTGGCAACAAGATTGACTTGGTATCATTGGAAATTATTTGAATGCAAGACAAACTTTTTCTTCTTTTTCCCAGTTTTTTTTCTATTTTTTTAATTCCTTTAAAAAAATCTCATTGTGTCTATTTTTTCCCAGCTGTTACTTTGTTCTTTTTGTTCTCTATTTACTTTTTTTCCTTTCTTTCTTTTCTTTTTTTCTGGCTTTTTTCTGAATTTTTCATTCTTTTTTCTAAAAGCGGGACTTCCGTGGGGAGCGATGGCGGTGTCGGCAACGGGAAAAAAAACGGGTCAGTAGCCGGGATAGAAGAGCAAAAACGTGGTCGATATCAGAAAATGGGTCGTTATTCGGGAGGGGAGAATAGACGTGGTCGAGATCAAAACAGGTCGTAATTCGGGACGGGACAGCAGACGTGGTCGAGATCAAACAGATCGTAGTGGGAGACGAACAGGAGCAAAAAACGGGACAGGCGAAAAAGGGCTAGCCGTGTAAAAAACGGAGATTCGCAGACGGACCGACAGGAGTTTAAATACTGACAGGGAGCCAATCCGTCAACAAGCTGCAGCTGGCGCCACACAAGCAGGGCCAATTGGGCGCCATGGCAACCATGACACACAGGCAGGGCCAATTGGGTGCCATGGCAACTGTGACAATTTCATGTGTTTTTCAGTGATCCTCTGCAAACCATACAAAATCCCAATTATTAAACAACTTGGTGCACAATGATTAATTATTATTGATAAGATATTAACATAAAGAAGAGGAGCCGTTTGGGAGTCAGTAGCTCTTCTGAGTGAGCTGAGCCAAAAGAGCTGGTTTTCTAAAGAGAGCTGTCCTCTTGGGTGCGACCAGTAGGGGGCTGTGGCGCTTTACATGTCAACACCATAATGACTGAGAGCAGGCATCATTTTCACGCACTTTAGAGAAAAATCAAATCATTTATTGCTTATGGCGGCACGCCGGCCAGTGGTTAGCGCGTGTGCGGCACAGTTCTGAGATCATGAGGTCGAACCTCCTGTGTGGAGTTTGCATGTTCTCCCCGTGCTTGCGTGGGTTTCCTCCGGGCACTCCGGTTTCCTCCCACATTCCAAAAACATGCATTTCAGGTGAATTGGCCGGTCCAAATTGTCCCTAGGTGAGAGCGAGTGAGTCGTCTATCCCTGTGTGGCCTGCGATTGGCTGGCAACCAGTTCAGGGTGTCCCCTGCCCACTGCCTGATGATTGCTGGGATGGGCTCCAGCACCCCCGCGACCCTACTGAGGATAAGCGGTGCAGATAATGGATGGATGGATATTGCGTGGTCTATAGTCAGACTAGCAAGAAACATGGCAATGGCAACAATTTCAAGCATTTTGCAGCCCCTTCACCCAAAATCTAAGCTTTTTCCTGACCCTAAAAACAAAATATTAAAATACAGTGGAACCTGGGTTTTCGAACGCCTCTCAGTTGGAACAAATCGGTGTCCGACCAAAAATTTCAAGAAATTCTTGCTTCGCTGTTCGGTCAAAAAATCGGAGTTCGAACGCCGGTAATGCGTGAGTGCGTACACTAGGGTGGGATGCTGAGCGGCGTACGGGTGTTTTAGCCCCTTATTATGCCTCTGAAGAAAGTCAGTGCAAGCACCAAAGTTGCTACAGGTGAAAAAAGAAAAGTAGTGCGTACAACTATTGCATTTAAGAAACAAATAATAGCCAAATATGAAAGAGGTGTGCGAGCGCCTTCTGCTGACCACCACAAAAGTTAGAAATCCTATTCATAAGATTACGATAACGCGAACGTACGATTAGCCTAAGTTAGCTTTAAGTTTACGTTAAACATTCAGGGTGTTGGAACGGAGCCCAACATTGAGGGTGTTGGAACGGAGCCCCCTTTCCAATGAACCGCTCACCACTTGTTGTGGAGACCCGGGTGCTAAATGACTCGTAAACGACCTGATTTTTTTATTTTTACACGTTCATGTTAGCGTAATCTTTCGTACGGAAGATTACGATAACGTGAACGTACGATTAGCCTGGGTTAGCTTTATGTTTACGTTAAACATTCAAGGTAAACATTCAGGGTGTTGGAACGGATTAAAACGATTTACATTATTTTTAATGGGAAAAATGATTTCGGTGATGGAACAAATCGGTTTTCGAACAGGGTTCTGGAACGGATTATGCTCGAGAACTGAGGTTCCACTGTATATGATTTTCAAGGATTCCAAGCACCCGTCCGAACCCCGCCCACTGAATTATTCTCTGGTCTCGCCGACAGCAACCGTTCATGGAGGTGAAGCTGAGCGAGGCCCCCAGGCGCCTCCGCCGGGACGCCGGCCTGGACTGCGACGAGAACTCTCCCGAGTCCCGCTGCTGCCGCTACCCCCTGACGGTGGACTTCGAGGACTTCGGCTGGGACTGGATTATCGCCCCCAAGCGCTACAAGGCCAACTACTGCTCGGGAGAATGCGAGTACATGCACCTGCAGAAATACCCGCACACCCACCTGGTCAACAAGGCCAACCCCCGGGGAAACGCCGGCCCCTGCTGCACCCCCACCAAGATGTCCCCCATCAATATGCTCTACTTCAACCGCAAAGAGCAAATCATCTACGGGAAGATCCCCTCCATGGTGGTGGATCGCTGCGGCTGTTCTTGAGGGGAGGGGGCCAAAGGGGGGCTCCGCCCCGGCTAACTCTCTTACCCCCGAAAACGCCGATTTTTTTCCTGGTGCGACAGAACCGCAGCAGAGGCCTCGCCCTGTTTGCAGCGCTCGCTCGCTCACTGTCGCTTTACTCTTTCGCTCCTCCGAGAGGACGCCGCAAAAAAGTCTCGCCGAAGCGTGTATTTGATGTTGACAAAGAAAACTAACTCACAGGCTTAACTTAACCCTTCTACAATATAACCCACGGTTTTGGACTTCCTGGCAACAAAACGGTGCTCAATTCTTTCCCACACTTTCCAATGCTAAATAACCACTTTTGGAATACTTCAGAGTTAAATTAACCTCAACTCAGAGTTAAATAACTGTTTTAGGAGTAAGTAAATCAAGAACTCAGAGTTGAATAAACCTTTCAGGAGTAAGTAAATCAAGGTTTCCCCGAGTCTCACACCGTCCGACGATCAATTGGAATGGTTCAAATATCACTCAGATTTTGAACTCCACAAACAGAGTTAAATTCACCTCAACTCAGAGTTAAATAAACGTTTCAGGAGTAAGTAAATCAAAAACTCAGAGTTGAATAAACCTTTCAGGAGTAAGTAAATCAAGGTTTCCCCGGGTCTCACACCGTCAGATCATCAATTGGAATAGTTCTAATATCACTCAGATTTTGAACTCCACAAACCGAGTTAAATTCACTTCAACTCAGAGTTAAATAAACCTTTCAGGAGTGAGTAAATCAAGGTTTCCCCAAGACTGACATCTTCCAATAATAAATTGGAATAGTTCAATCAAGAGTAAGTAAATCAAGGTTTTCTCGAGTCTCACACCGTCCAATGATAAATTGAAATAGTTCAAATATCACTCAGATTTTGAACTCCACAGAGTTCAATTCACCTTAACTCAGAGTTAAATCAACTTTTCAAGAGTGAGTAGATCAAAGTTTCCCCAAGTCTCACACTTTCTGATGTTCAATTGGAACATACAAAATATCACGACATTGCAACTCCACACTCTGACTAAAATTAACACGAACTCTGTGTTAGATGAAACTAGGTAGGAGTAATCTAATCCAAGTTTCCCAGAGTCCACTTTTGAAATACTTTAACTCTGAGTTGAATAAACCTTGTAAATATCACTCATATTCTTAACTCCCTGTGCTGAGTAAAACTAAACCTCTATATGAGTTAAATTGAACCTGTAGATATAAGCAAATATTCATATTTTTAATCCTTAGCTCGGAGTTAAACTTACCCGAACTCCAAGTTAAATGACTTCTATCTCTGAGTTAAATGAACTTGGCAGGTGTAAGAAATATCACTCATGTTTGTAACTCCTTGTTCCTAGTTAAACCAACCTTAACTCTGAGTTAAAAGAACCTTGCAGATGTAAGCAAATAACATTCATGTTTTGTTCCTCGCTCTGAGTTAAACTAAACCTAACTCTGAGTTAAATGAACCTCACAGATGTAAGACAATAACATTCATATGTTCAGTTCCTCGCTTTGAGTTAAACTAACCCTATCTGAGTTAAATAAACTTTGAAGGTGTAAGAAATATCCCTCATATTTGTAACTCCCTATTCTGAGTTAAACTAACCCTAATTTTGAGTCAAATGAACCTCGCAGATGTAAGACAATAACATACATATGTTTAGTTCCTCGTTCTGAGTTAAACTAAACCTAACACTGGGTTAAATTAACCTCACAGATGTAAGAAAATAACATTCACATGTTCAGTTCCTCGCTCTGAGTTAAACTAACCCTATCTGAGTTAAATAAACTTTGAAGGTGTAAAAAATATCACTCATATTTGTAACTCCCTATTCTGAGTTAAACTAACCCTAATTCTGAGTCAAATGAACCTCGCAGATGTAAGACAATAACATACATATGTTTAGTTCCTCGCTCTGAGTTAAACTAAACCTAACTCTGGGTTAAATTAACCTCAAAGATGTAAGACAATAACATTCATATGTTCAGTTCCTCGCTTTGAGTTAAACTAACCCTATCTGAGTTAAATAAACTTTGAAGGTGTAAGAAATATCACTCATATTTGTAACTCCCTATTCCGAGTTAAACTAACCCTAATTCTGAGTCAAATGAACCTCGCAGATGTAAGACAATAACATTCATGTTTAGTTCCTCGCTCTGAATTAAACTAACCCTATCTGAGTTAGATGAACTTTGCAAGTGTAAGAAAACAACATTGATATGTTCAGTTCCTCTCTCTGAGTTAAACCAACCCTAGCTCTGATTGAAACGAATCCTAACTCTGAGTTATATCAACTTTGCCGGTGTAAGCAAATATTGTCATATTTTAACTCCCCGCTCTGAGTAAAATGAACACTAAATCTGAGTTGTATTTTAAACTCCCAGCTCAGAGTTAAATAAACCCTTACTCTGAGTTAAATGAACCAAGCAAGGCGTAAGTGCCTTGTATTACGGTGTCGTAAAGATGGCGACAGACAGTTTCATTTTTCAATTCCGAGTTTTCCACGAGAGGTTTTGCGGAACGAGGAATGCAAAAAAACAGAAGTTTTTAGAAGAAAACAGTTTTTAGACGGCTTATCGTGCTTTTTTGTTATAACCTCTAATCAAATCAATCGTTTCAATTATTTTTCGTTTTTACATAGTCGGTGGACAGCTAGTAAATGTCTGGGCTTCGATCATAATCCAGCGCCATTTTGTACAATGTTCAGTAAAGAACTAAGTTGTGATGAAGGCGAGGTTTCTTTTTGCCGATTTCAGCCAATTGGAATGGACTCCAATGGATTTAGGTTACCATTGTTTGGAAGGTGAAAAAAACTGGATGGACACATCTTGGAAACGGTGTGCGGACTTGATTCTCTTCATCTCTCTCTCTCACTATATATATCTTTCTCTCTATATCTCACTATATATCTCTCGCTCTCTCTCTATCTCTCTATATATCTCTCTCTCTATCTCTCTCTCTCTATCTATATATATATATCTTTCTCTCTCTCTCTCACTATATATATCTTTCTCTCTCTCTCTTTCACCATATATATATATTTCTATTTCTCTCTCTCACTATATATATATATATCTTTCTCTCTCTCTTTCACTATATATATATTTCTATCTCTCTCTCTCACTATATGTATCTTTCTATCTCAATCTCTCTCTCCCACTATTTATATCTTTCTCTCTATATCTATCTAACTCTCTCTCACTATATATATCTTTATATCTCTCTCTCTCTCACTACATATATATTTCTCTTTCTCTCTCTCTCTCTCTATATATATATATATATATATATATATATATATATATCTATCTTTCTCTCTCTCTCTCTCTCTCACTTTATATATATCTTTCGCTCTCTCTCTCTCTCTCTCACTATATATATATTTCTATCTCTCTTTCTCACTATATATATCTTTCTATCTCTCTTTCTCACTATATATATCTTTCTATCTCATTCTGTCTCTCTCTCTCTATATATATATATATATATCTTTCTCTCTATCTCACTATATATATTTTTCTCTCTCTCTCACTATATATATTTTTCTCTCTCTCTCTCTCACTATATATATAGCTTTCTCTATCTCTCACTATATATATCTTTCTCTCTATCCCTCTCACTATATATATATCTTTCTCTCTCTCTCCCTCACTATATATATCTTTCTCTCTATCTCACTCTCTCACTATTTATATATTTCTCTCTCACTATATATATCTTTCTCTCTATCTATATATATATCTTTCTCTATATATATCTTTCTCTCTCTATATATATCTTTCTCTCTATCTCTCTCTCTCACTATACCGTATATATCTTTCTCTCTCTCTCTCTCTCTCTCTCTCTATATATATATATATATATATATATATATTTCTATCTCTCTCTCTCTCTCTCTCTCTCTATATATATATATATAGCTCTATCTATCTCTTTCTCTCTCTCTCATAAATACGCCGTGCTGCCTACGTCGTATTAATTCCACATTTTGTAAAAATTAGATTTGGAATGTGACGTCATGAATGTGCGTTGTAAATAACAAAATATGACCCCGACGTGATTTGAACACGCAACCTTCTGATCTGGAGTCAGACGCGCTACCGTTGCGCCACGAAGTCTTGTACTGAAAGCCGAAAGATATTTGTGCATCTCTGGACCTAGGCGGCATGAATAAGGCTTTTCTTTAATTTTTATTTTTAAAAATGACAAATTAAGAAACATGTGAAAGGCAACTTAGCCAAATTTCTTTCATGTCACGTGATTTCATTTTACCCAACGGCGACAGCTATTAAACCCCAACCTAATAACACAAAGATGACTAAAAAATAACTCCAAAATGCAGGTTTTAGGTCATATATCTATAACATTTTTAAATGACTTATTTACTAAAACGGAGACGATGCTAAAAGTAGTAAAAAAATGCAAGGGTTTGGTTAAATTGTAAACAATGTCCGCTAGATGGCGGCTTCAATACACTGAGAAGTAATATCGTTAAATCAAAATATGGTGACACCTTAGTACTCACACAACTTTGTGTTCGAATAAATTAGTATTTAACAAAAAAATCGAGTATATTTTGCTTTGGAATTCGATTGAAACTTCGGAAAATGTACAAAAAGTGGCCGAGTGAGATGGGCGGCCATCTTGGATACACGGGTAGCATTAGCATCGTTTTGAGAAAGTTAGTAATACAACACTTTTTGAGAATTTATGGCGTTTTATTGTTCGATATAAACGAGTTCCAATAAAGTTAGTCCTAAGGAGGAGGAAAAGAGCAAAAACCATCGAGTCGAAGAATATTGCCAAACATGAGAATGGGGTAGTGTCTGACATCCAACTTCTGGTTAAAGGTACAGTAAATTGTTTAAATTTGATCTATATGTTTATATTTGTTGTGTTTAATCATTCTTATAAACCTGTTTAGGTACAACTTTAATTCATATTTTGGGTATATCTGGTTGTTAAGGTACCTTAAATTCCGGACTCCAGAGAGCACCTGATTAAAAGCCGCATGTGCAAATTTAAGGAAGAAACTGAACTTTGTTTTTGTACACCGGATTTTACGCCGCAGGCCTAAAAAGCCCTACAAATGAACTCATTCGCATTAAGTCTTATTTTTAAAAACAAAACATCTGGGAAAGGTCTAGTACACAGTGGTACAAACAAAAATGTGTGCCGCGAATAAGACAATTGTTTCTTTCTAACAAGTACTGATGGCTGAATAATTATTTTAGTGTGGATTTTAAGGTTCTAATATTCATTGGACTGAAATCGGACACTTGTCTAAACCCTTACAGTTGGAGCATATTCAAAAGGCGGTGAAATTTGATGAGCCAGGCGACGAAGATAGTCCACATAATTAATTTATCTAGCCTAATCAAAGAGTTGATCAGATTGGGTCTTTCTGCCATGCCAAATTGCAATCGTGTAGGAGAAGACAAGAAGTGCTCCAAAGTTTGCCAATTTTATAACACATGGCGATGAAATGTACACACCCCATGACCAAGCTTCTGCCGATTGATCCACGCTGTTGCCGATGCAGACTTCCAAGTCCTTTGAAAAATGGGAGGAGGGGTGAGAGGTCATCGCCCTCTGTACAGAATGGGGCAAGACACACACTCCTACCGACCCAGGCGAGGTGATAAGTCATTGTTATCTGCACAGAATGGACCAAAGAAAACGCATTCCAACGCAAAGCGTGGTTTACGACACCCTACTGCCAGAGTTCGCACTCAAAGGCTGAAGTCCAACTTAGGACAAGTATTTTTGATTATAAAACAGCGTATAAAATAGTATAAAACTTCAGGATGCATGAGACATTATATAGCTTATCCAGATCCGTTTAGAAATACCAAAAGCAATGCTGGAGATTTTAACCACATCATGCTCCCAGTATTTTGGTTACTCCTTTATTTTAAACCAGCGAGATTCTAATATTAGACTCGTCGCAATTTGCAGTACAAAAATAGATTGAAAGCGTATGAAAAATCAATACAAAACTCTCTACGCTATATAGAAACAAATGTATAGGTCCATTATTTAGGTACTACTGACAACACTAAAGATCTTGTATGATAGATGCATTTTGTAGATAGGATGCAAACGATTCAGATACTGTATTGTGTCCTGTAAGAAAGATGTAAAGGTTTTGAGTTTTTCCTTTCCCTCATGTAGTTTTTAGATCAAAGGATGGTGTCATTGTAGTCTGTGCAGCCCTTTGAAATGAAAGATGACATCGGGATCATTACAGGGTGTCATCAAATGCTCACGTTTCAGGACAAAGCAGATCCCGATTCCCCTTCCCCTGTCCTTCCCCTTCCCCTCCAGTGACGGGCGTGTTACTGCAAAAAAGCATTTAGTTTTTCTGCTGGAAACAAATCAAGGACGAAATTGGGGCATGATCCAAAGTAAGGGCGGAGAAAGAGTTAATGGAAAGAAAATCAATTAAAGAAAAAAAAAAAAAAAAAAAAAAAAACACACATGTATCCATTTATTGAAATTCTTGAGTCTTATTGTGTGTGTGATTATGTTGAATCAAATAATAAGATTTAAAAAATAAATAAAAATTATTTCTCGTGTGACACCAAGATGTGAATCATATTACATATAATACCGTGTATCATAATCTGCATGATATGATTATTGTGAAAATCTTTGAACTGTGAAGGGAAGAGGTCCAAGATGGCCTTTACCGTCAGCCCTATTTTCCATCTGTTTTGCCGATTGTATATCTGACGATCAAACTAACGTAGGTGAGACACTCCATACCCATTTTGTCTTTTTTTTGTATCAGTTTCTTGAAAGTGTCACAATAAAAACGTCTTTTTCTAAAAGGATGCATTTGAAGCAGAGTTTTCATTTCAATGCTTTTTTTGTGTGCATTTTTCATATCTTTCTATCTATCTACCCTGGTCATATCCCTTGAGAGGGGTGACTGACAGCAAGACAAACATATCCAAAAACAAAGAAAATAAAAAAGGGAAAAAGTAGCAAAAACACACACAATTTTTTTGGACCATGGCCAACCCAAATGGCCAAACACCCAAACAAGTTAAGCACCTCGCCACCTAAGTCAGTCATGCATTCTTCCCTCCTGATGAAACGGGACACAAGAAAGCGGCCATGTCACTCGGGTCAGGGAGACACAACACACTCTTCTGTTCAACAGCAGGACCTGACAGTTTTCACTGGTTTACCACTGCCGTATCATAGAACCCATCCAAACATCCTACTATCCTTTCACCATACCTTTCCACTCATTCCTATCACCAACACGAGATTTAGCTTCCACTTTCGACCTCTTTCTTGCAGCGCACTCATAACACCATCCATCCATGTCAATGGCGGCCTTCCTCTTGGTCTCCTTCCATTGACTCCTGCTCTGTAGATCCTCTTCAACATTCGCTCCTCATCCATCCTCTCCATGTTTCCAAACCAACCGAGTACTCTCTTATCCACACGCTTGCTCCGTTCCGCTACTACTCCAGTTCTGTCTCTCACAATTTCATTTCTCAATCTATCCAATCTTGTCACGCCTAACATACTCCTCAAACACTTCATCTCGAAAACATTGAATTTCCTTCTTAAATCTGCATTCAGGCTCCAAGTCTCTGCACCATACAACACAGTCGGCACAATAATAATAATAATAATAATTTCCTTGTACTGTCATTCTGTGTAACAATGTACACAGAACGAAATGTCGATTGCACCTGACCCGTTGTAGCGAGCCGATGCAGCCGCAGCCAACAGAGGGCGCCGCCGACCACTTTTTAAGTCTTAGGAGTGACTCGGCCGGGGCGCGAACCACCGACCTCCCAGTCTCAACAATCACACTTTCATACAGTCCCCTCTTAACATCCATACTTATGTTACTCAACTCTGCAACTCTGAGTTAAATTATCGATAATATTTTCAACTCCCCACTCTGAGTTAAATAAATCCAAATTTTTTTAAATTACCCTTAACTCTGAGTTTAATGAACCTTGCAAATATCACTCATATTCTTATTTCTTCTGTGCTGAGTAAAACTAAACCTCAATATGAGTTAAATTGAACTTGCAGATATAAAAAAATATTCATATTTTTATCTCGTAGATCAGAGTTAAACTAACCTGAACTCCGAGTAAAATGAACCTTGCAAATATCACTCATATTCTTATTTCTTCTGTGCAGAGTAAAACTAAACCTCTATATGAATTAAATTGAGTTTGCAGATATAAGCAAACATTCATATTTTTAACTCCTAGTTCAGAGTTAAACTAACCTGAACTTCGGGTAACATGAACCTTGCAAATATCACTCATATTTTTAACCTCTTCTGTGCTGAGTAAAACTAAACCTCGATATGAGTTAAATTGAGCTTGCAGAAATAAGCAAATATTCATATTTTTTAACTCCTAGCTCAGAGTTAAACTAACCTGAACTCTGGATAAAATGACTCTCAAGTTGAGTTAAATGAACTTTGCAGGTGTAAACAAATATCACTCATATTTGGATTAAACGAACCCTAACTCTGAGTTAAATGAACCCGAATCCTGAGGTAGATGAACCCTAATTCTGAGATAAATACACCCCTTGGGCTTGAATGTTAGAAATAGCAAAAAAATGTCCGAAAAGTGAGTTTTCTGCAACCGGGCTCGGGTCCAGCTCTCAGCGGGGATGGGAAGTGTCTCTCTGTGGGCGGAAGTCAAATCTGAAAGAGGTCACGCCGTCACTTCAAATCCTCTCATTAGAAAGCTAGCATAATACGGCTGAGTCAGCGAAACCCAAGCATCTGTGCCATCGGATGCCTTCTATCGCATGTACGTGCCGTGGTTTTACTCGCGCCACGTGCGTTATCGGTTTACAGTGTTGAAGACCTACACATTCTCAGCTGCTGAGGCCGAGCGCTTCGAGGCGTTTGGAAATCAGGAATAAAAACACATTTAAACTTATGATAGTTTGAAATAATGACGATCTAATAATCACATTTTTCAACCTGCGACGCACTGAGACCAAGAATAACGAAACGTGAAGTTATGAGAAGTTACAGCAGGGGTCGGGAACATTTTTGAGCCAAATAGCCTAAAAAAAGCAAAAATATTTTGACTCTTTGAGACACACCATATACAGTGGCTTGCGAAACTATTTGGCCCCCTTAAACCTTTTGCCAAATTTCAGACATCAAGATAGAAAATTAATTTCTTGTGAAGAATCAACAATAAGTGGGACACCATCATGAAGTGGAACACACTTTATTGGATATTTTAAACATTTTTTAACAAATAAAAAAGGAAAAAGTGGGTGTGCAAAATGATTCAGCCCCTTTACTTTCAGTGCAGCAAACTCTGTCCAGAAGTTCAGCAAGGATCTCTGAATGATTCAATGTTGATCTAAATGACTAACGATGATAAATGGAATCCACCTGTTGGTAATCAAGCCTCTGTATAAATGCACCTGCATGGTGATAGTCTCAGAGGTCTGTTTAAAGCGCAGAGAGCATCACGAAGAACGAGGAACACACCAGGCAGGTCCGAAGTACTGTTGTGGAGAAGTTTAAAGCTGGATTTGGATACAAAACAATTTCCCAAGCTTTAAACATCTCAAGGAGCACCGTGAAAGCAATAATATTGAAATGGAAGGAGCATCAGACCACTGCAAATCGACCAAGATTGGGCCGTCTCCCTAAACTTTCAGCCCATTCGAGGAGAAAACTGATCAGAGATGCACCCAAGAGGCCCATGATCACTCTGGATGAACTGCAGAGATCTACAGTTGAGGTGGGAGAATCTGTCCGTATACTGCACAATTTTTTTCATGGAAGAGTGGCAAGAAGGAAGCCCTTTTTTAAAGATATCCATAAAATGTGTCGTTTAAAGTTTGCCACAAGCCACCTGGGGGACGCACCAAACATGTGGAAGAAGGTGCTCTGGTCAGATGAGACCCACAACACACCATCCCCACAGTCAAACATGGTGGTGGCAGCATCATGGTTTGGGTATGCTTTTCTTCAGCAGGGACAGGGAAGATGGTTAAAGTTGATGGAAAGATGGATGGAGCCAAATACAGGACCATTCTGGAAGAAAACCTGACGGAGTCCGCAAAAGACCCGAGACTGGGACGGAGATTTGTCTTCCAACAAGACAATGATCCATAACATAAAGCAAAAGCTACAAAGGAATGGTTCACCAAAAACAGAGCAAGGTGTAAGAATGGCCAAGTCAAAGTCCAGACCTCAATCCAATTGAGAATCTGTGGAAAGAACTGAAAACTGCTGTTCACAAACGCTTTCCATCCCACCTCACTGAGGTTGAGCTGTTTTGCAAGGAGGAATGGGCCAAAATATCAGTTTCTCGATGCGCAAAACTGATAGATATATATCCAAAGCGACATGCAGCCGTATTCGCAGCAAAAGGTGGCGCTACTCAATGAGGCTGAATCATTTTGCACACCCACTTTTTTGTTTTTTTATTTGTTAAAAAAGTTTAAAATATCCTATAGTGTGTTCCACTTCATGATTTTGTCCCACTTATTGTTGATGCTTCACAAGAAATAACAGTTTTATATCTTGATGTTTGAAGTCTGAAATGTGGCTAATGGTCACAAATTTTAAGGGGGCCATATAGTTTCGCAAGCCATTGTATTTGAAGACAAAATTCAACAAATATGCGAAACCCGCTCTCCAGACAAAAGCCAATTCTTCAGCACATTTTATTTCACTGTGTAATATTTGGATTAAATCTATGACATATTAATGCCAGAGCCTGTGTCCCATTTCAATAAACCACTTAAAATTGGTCTCTCTCCTGCAGTTACTTAAAAGTATTGAGGTCTCATTTTGACTGCAATTTACGTCCTGAATGGTTTTGAAACAAGGTGCAAGCAAAGTTCTTCAGTAAAAATGTCATTAAATACTGCAAACAAGGATGCCAACGGATATACTGTATTTTCCGCACTATAGGGCGCACCGGGTTATAGGACGCACCCCCAAAAAATAGTTTTTGGTCCTATATCTTCCATACATGAGGCGCACCGGATTATAAGGCGCTACAATGGGAACGTGGACAAAACAGTCAGATAGTTGAGTCAAACTTATTACCCCCTTAACATTCCAAAAGCTTGCAAAGAAGCAAATACGTGTCTCAGACATACACAGAAACCGTGTCCGTACGATGTCACTCAAACGCATCGTTCCAAATATCATTCGGAAGGTTAAAGTCAATGAAATGATCTGCATTTCTATAGCGCTTTTCAAGTCAATGACTTCCCAAAGCGCTTTACATTGTGCTTCACATTTCCCAATAGCGGCCGTGATCTGTGCAGCCATATAAGGCGCTAACCTGCTTATTGGGGGTATTGGGGGTTCAGTGTCTTACCAAAGGACACTTCGACATGTAACACAGACGAGCCGGGATTCGAACTGGGATCCCTTGATCCTAAAACGATCGCTTTACCTCCTGAGCTACTGCCGCCCCAAAATAAATACATTGAATTCTTGGGATTCAAGAAATGCCAACCATTCCTTAGTTTCTATTTTCTTTTTCGCTCGCCACTTTACTGTGCATATGACAGTAAACACTTGGAATTGAGTTTAATTTAAAAAAAGACCCATCACAGAAACATCGAGATCACTCTGAAACAAGATCCTGGGAAAATATATAGCCGGAGTAGCTCACCGAAGTCGTTGTGTTCAATAATAATGTGCAACCATAGTCCTCTTATATCCGTGCATCCATTCAATATGGTTGGTGTAAAGTGTAAAGAAAAGGCGAGCCTTTTCTTTCCTAATGAAAGATGAATAGGAAAGCTTGATGCAGTTGAGAAAATGGTCGGAACGCTTTTTTCAGAAACTTTTTACCACGGAGGAGGACCTCTTGAAGCGCATCTTCTGAAAGTAAGTTAAACTCAACTTTATCTTTATAGAGCACATTATTTTATGAAATGTTTATTTTTTGAGTGCAAAACAATACAGGTTACGTATACAAGCCTTAAACGCACTTCTATAAACCTTAAACATAAAAAGTATAGCACTGAAGCACCTTACAAACAAATTCAACTTACAAACGATTGTCCGGAATCTATCTCGTTCGTAAGTAGGGCAGCGTCTGTATAATTAAGAATGAAGGCAGTGTTCATTTTAGCTGTGAAAAGTGATGGGTCCCGGGGACTCGCATGCTCAAAAATCTATGGGTCCCAACAGAGATCTATGGCTCCCCAAAATTTTGTGTTAAAAATTGTAAATCGGCGACAAATATATAATAAAAATCGATATATTCATTCAGTTTGAATCATCACACTTAATTGGTAATACAAAGCAGTTATCACTTTAGATTTTTCAGTTCACAAAAATATTGTACATTATACAAAATATTATTGCTGAAATATTAGTCTATATATTCATGCAGTTTTAATCACTTCAGATTTTTCAGTTCATATATTCTTCGTGGTTTTCTGTCCCGCCACAATTGTAATGCCTTCTCAAGGTCCAATTGCAGCAACGGAATTTCCATCGCTAATTTGTTGTTTTCATTGTCGTTGTGCCGATCCAATGTGCTTTTCTGAAAGTTCGTATTGCGAAATGATTTATGTAATTCAGTTTTTTTGTCACGCTGGGTGCACGCATCACAGAACATGTAGCCTCCATTATCATCCTCCTCATAGCGTAACCAGGAATATGATTGAGTCTATTTTGGCAGAAATGTCCTTTTCTTGGTAGCAGTATTCTTTTGTTTATCTTTCGTCGAATCGTTCGTTTCAAAACACATGTTTTCCTTGCCTTCGCGATCTTCCGAAGAATTTCTCCGCCGTTTTTTTCGTGCCAGAATTATTGCCGTTGTTACCACTTTCTGTATAATGTTTTGACTTATTACCGACACTGAAGAAATGACCAATTTTTTTGTTGATTTGCAACTAATACCAACTGTTTTTACGGAGGCATACTTCTCTTTCAATGGACCACCACCAAAACAATGACGTCATTTGAAACAACGAGATCTCGTTTGCCAAGATCGGCTCGAGACCAAAACAACAATGGCGGATCTGCCTGACGAAAAGTTCGGAGTGCGGTAAATCTTTGTTAAAAAAAAAAATAATCGGGTAATAATGACAATTTGGTGTCAAAAAAGTTGCGTCCCGGGGACGCACGTTGATTTGAGACGATGCGTCCCCAGCAAAAATGATGCGTCTAGGACGCAGGGATGCGGGCAAACCAGAACACTGATGAAGGCCAACTCTAATGGCAACAATTTGAGTTTTAGACCGGCACTCTTCTTCTGTCTCAAGAGAACAATGTTTAAGATGATGAAATAATTTGTTAAAACAATTGACAGGCAACACCAAAACACAAATTCTGTCGCTTCCCTTTGCTGCAATTTCGTTTCCCCTTATACCGTAAATTCCAGACTATAGAGCGCACCTGATTATAAGCCGCTCCCGCCACTTTTTAGATGTTTGGCCACTTTTGTACTTACACAAGCTTCACCCATGTATGAGCCGCGTGTGCCTGCATTGGAACTCGTGACACAATCACAAGTTTATCTCAGACCATCCTGACAATTCCACGATTGAAACTTCATAGATAGTGCACAGACCTGGAATCACAGTCAGCATCATAAATGGAAAATGATACCCGTAATTAAGGTATGATGCAGACTTGTAAAGTCTGGGTCCCGTCGAAAGTAATCCAAGGAAACAAAATGTATATTTCCAAAGTTAAGGGTGGGAAAAATATATATCCACTATTGTCTGCTGCGACAACAGACAGATCTACCAGTAACTCAGCTTTACTCTAATTCCCATCAGCCCGCGTTTGATCCGCCCCTTCTTTTTCATTCGTCCCTAGAACACATAACAGAATAAATCTCTAAAATAAATACAAAAATATACAGTTGCAAATACATATTATACATGGTTACACATATTTACGAAGAAAGACGGTACACCGAGAGAGTTTTCATAGCTTTAATAATAATAATATAACTTTCATCCCAAACCGTGCCTTTGAAAGGTACACGCTCGCAATGTATTAAATGTACCTGTTAAAAATAAAGCATTCCTTAAATGTGAAATTCACGGTAGATCATTCACTACTTCCTCCTCTTAACTATCGCCTTCAAAGGCGTCTACCTCAAAAATGTATACTTAAGCGTAGAGATTGCAGTCTTCCTCTGCGCATACATTCCACCGGTCTAAATCTTACCTCTTGTACTCGAGCGCCGCTGGTGGCTGTTAGAAAATTTACATAAATTGGCCGCTTCACTGAATAAGCCGCAGGGCTGAACATTTGGGAAAAAAATAGCGGCTTATAGTCCAGAATTTACGGTAATCTTACTTTCTGGGTCTTCCCCGAGCCAGGTTAAAGCGCCCCTGACCGTTTATGGTATTTGGTCCTCGCGGACTGATTCGAATGACATCTGTTTTAACGGCGTTCTCCGGAGGGAGGATCGCGTCCGCCAGTGACATTCCGGTTCCTGACAGGTGAGGAAGTGAACGCGAGAGAGCGAAGGATGTCGGGGGGCTCGGCCAGCGCTCCAAGACAGCTGGAGACTTTGTTATTGGACACGCTTCTTGTTGTGTAACGTTAACAGAACTGGAAGGGATGAAACCGGGAGCTGATGTTTGGGACCCTTGAGGGATCTTAAAGGAGATAACGTTGTATAAGACAGTTTACAGGGATCCGACAGCTGACGGCAAGTCAAATTCAAGATTTTTTCAAATGCCTTTTGAAATCAAGTTTAAGTCGACATGGGTCTAGATCAAGATGGCGGACCGCGGTCTTTGGGCTTACAGTCTGGTCACATCAGAATCTCGAGGCTGCGAGATTCTGTGGTTCTCGCCGTCCCTGTCATCCGGATGAGCACAACTGCCGTGAAGTCCACCGCCAAAGAAAAGGGACCTGGTTTTCTTTAGCTTCTGTGAGCAGTGTTCCCTCTAAGCTGCCCGCCTGCGCAATTGCCCACTGCTCGCACATTCTCAGCGCACAAGAAAATCGAGCCAGCGCACAAAAATGATGGGTTAAAAATTACTAATTAAGAAGCGACTTAAGTCAAAGTTACAGTGCATGAAGGTAATAATACACCGGGTCCCCTGACGTTGTGTCCTAAATGCGGTATTTTGATGTCAATGTCGAACAAAGTTAAAAAGTCAGTAGAGTTTGTCGAGAACCGGCTTCTTCGGCTCGGCTCACTAAAAGGAAACGGCTCTTTCGGGTACTAAACGGCTCTTCGGGTTGTTTTAGCTTCTTTAATCCCAACATGACCAAATATTATGTAAAATTATGCACAAAATGAGTTAAAGGAATAGGGGAATAGAACAAAAAAGAAAAAAAATACCAAAATGAAAAAGGAGTGAAAAGCTAAAAAAAAAAAAGAAACAAAAGGAAGAGAAAAAAAGAAGAAAATTTTTAGAAAAAAGCCAGAAAAAAAGAAAAGAAAGAAATGTAGGAAAAAAGTAAATAGAGAACAAAAAGAAAAAAGTAACAGCTCGGAAAAAATAAACAATGAGATTTTTTTTAAAGGAAAAGAAGAAAAAGTTTGTTCAAATAATTTCCAATTATATCAAGTGAATCTTGTTGCCAACAATGTACTTCCACTAAAAAATGTGATTAAGTACAGTTTTTACAACCGACTAAATAAGCCCCCAAAAATGTTAATATTATGCGACAAAATATATCAGGAAAAAAAAATGGATATCTTGTGAAAGAATTGTAAGAACAAACGACGTTTGTAGGCTGTACAACCTTTGCAATAGTACATGAGTCAATTCATTCAAAAGAGAAAAATAATTTTGCATAGCCGGAAACTCAGCAAAATGTAACGTGATGTCAAGTTTTGGACATGTTTGATGATGACTTAGTTGCCACACTTGGGATTGCTGTTGCTCACTGTTGTTTCAAGCGTTGCTCACCGACTATGTGTGAACGCTCAGACCCGTAAGGAAAATTAGAGGGAACATTGCCTGTGAGGCCATGTGCTCTTCCAAACACCGCCCCCCTGATGAACTCAAAATTTGATAACTTAAAGCTAAAGATAAAATATGTTTGAAGTATTGCTTCCTTTATGATAAATGGTAGACACAATATAAGATTGTTTCGCATTAATTCATGTGGGAAACCATGAGCACTGTCATATTAAATAAATAGAATTTAAAGCATTTTTTCTTTCCTATGGTCCAAAATAAACATCTCTGTCTGAAGTTGCTATGTGTATTGTGGGTAGAACTAAGCCAGCTATGTGCAAAGTCCGGCCCCAGGGCCAGTTACTTAATTTTCACTGGCCCACGGCCTCTGTCATAAAATAATACGTGACCCGCCAGTATTGTTGCCCACAGCATGAAAAAACAAAAACAAAAAAATCCTCGGATAATGGCAGTAAAAATTTAGCCCATTTCCGACATTGCAACTGTAATTAAAAAAAGGAGATTTGACTGTGAGGGCCACCGCTTACAGGACAATTGGAAATCGGAGTAATTTTTTCACGGAAATCCGAAACAACTGTGTCTGGCTTATTTGCTCGAGTGTTTTTAATGAATATAATGTCAAGAGACACTGCTACATAAAACTTCCTGACTACAAAAAGCTAACCGGAAACGAACGCTGTGAAAAGGTGAAGCAACTGGAAGCTGTTTTAACTGCAAATCAGCGCTTTTTCATGACACCTTGCGAGTCAAATGAAAATGCTACAAAGGCGAGCTACGAGGTCGCGACGCTGAAAAGGCTAAACTAAAAACCAGATCAGTTTTTATAGTTCCGTATTTGTCGTCACGCTATAATGCCCACCGCGAACCTAGTAAGGATAAGCGGTGCAGAAAATGGATGGATGGATATTTTAATGCCAATTAAGGAATCATTTTTAGAACAACTTTGAATACTTTTCAAGGATCTGTGGGAACCCCGGTTTAACTCGTTCCAATCAAACACTTTTTTAAAAGGTTTTGGTCCAAATATCCAGCCCCAACAACTTCAAATCGAGGAAATAAGGAACTGCAAAATTCTGGCAGGACATTTTTCACAGTGGGTATTGGTGTTCTTTGGATGTAGTCCATTACACTAGACCCCCGGGATACGACATGAATTCATTCTGAGGTCGTGATCGCAAAGTAAAATTGCAGTATGGCAACGGATAGAAACCGAAGGTAGTTAGCTCATGCGGTCCAAACTCCCTGCACCCCGCGTCAAAACATTTAAATAAAGAAATATTATATCATATTACCTATGTGTAATATACATGTAAAAGAAAAATGATATTTTATTTACCTTTGGTATGACTCTACTTGAGCTGGTCAGGTGGAGTAGCGGGTGGATGCAGAGGGAGGGGGTGGCAGATTTAAAATAAAACCTATTTTTAAAACTTGTACAAGGATTGCCATGGCCTTGGAACAGGGTTGGGGTGCTTTTTTACTAAAAGAGCCATGGAAACAAAATATCTAGGGTTTTTTTGTTGTTTAGTAAGAGCCACACCATATATTTTCCTAAAAAAATCAAGCAAAACCTCCGAACCTGAACTGTTTCACTGGCTAACATTTGATCAGTTTATAAAGTATATTGAATAATAATAATGTCACAGCCTGTGTCCTACTTCAAACAATATCCCAATTAAAATTTGTTTGATCATCCTTTTTGTTGTAAGTGATGATTTCAAAACAAGGTGCAAATAGAGTTATTTGGTAAAAATGTCACTAAATACTGCAAATGAGAAGGATACAAATTGACCTTCAACTATTTGATGTGGTTCCAGTTCTAACCTTGGCAATCAAGTGGTCATGTATTCTGAAGCATCTCATTGGCTAAGAGACACGGAAACATTTCTCAGGGTTCATACACCTTTATCATGGTCCAATCCAAGCACTTTTCAAGCACTTTCGATGCCAATTTTCAATTTTTTCCAGTACCTTCGAAGGAAAAAAAATCCATCACCAATCAAGAATATGTTTTTGTTGACTTATATGACTAAAATAATCTCGCTATTTTGAGCTGTTGCTATCTATGATCTTTTTGTTTCATAGTGTTGCTATAAACTGACATGAATTCTGCCATTCTGCTTCAACAGTGCACTTGCAGCCCGGCTAGGTCACACTTGTTTATAAACATGGAAAGGGATCTATAGGTGTTGGGTCTTATTGGGTACTTTGCAGCCGATCAGAAACCAGTGTCGAATAACTTTGTGCTTAACCAAAACCTCAGCCCCAAAAGAAAGATTCAAAAGAAGCTAACAAAATTGATGACGCTACAAAACGTACACGTACATTAAAAGCATCGTGGAAAGAGGAGTTCACGTGTGTTGTAGCAGACAAGGCAACGCAAACATTGCAAAAATAAAGATGAGTCAATACGATGTCATATACATACAATGAATATTATAAGTAGATTTATAATAAACTTAATTTTAAAGTGTTGTTCTTTTATATATTCTGATTATCAAACTTTAATACTTTGCAACAATGTTTTTTTTTTGCTATCATTCGTTTTATTGTTTCAAGTTGGGAAAAATGGGGCAGGCAACTTTATGGATGGGTAGCTGGCATCCCTGGTGTCTGGTAACTTTTTCTCATGAGTTTCAGACACTGATTAGTGTAAGATATGCACGATAACTGTTTTTTCTACCGATAAAATTGTCCATAAGAGACCAATAACTTTTCTTTATCCGCTTGCGATATTTAAAACTAAAATCCAATTATTTTAAAGATTCAAAAGAAGCTAACAAAATTGATGACGCAACAAAACGTAAACTTACGTTAAAAGCATCCTGGAAAGAGGAGTTCACGTGGCTTGTAGCAGATGAGGCAACGCAAACATTGCATGAATGAAGATGAGTCAATACAGCTACATACTGATGGCAGAGGGAAAACAGCGATCTCATATACATTCAATGAATGTTATAAGTAGATTTTCAATATACTTAAATTGAAAGTGTTGCTCTGTTATATATTCTGATTATCAAACTTTAATACTTTGCAACAATGTTTTTTTTTTTTTGCTATCACTCGTTTTATTGTTTCAAGTTAGGAAAAATGGGGCAGGCAACTTTATGGCTGGGCAGGCAACTTTTCAGAGTTGGTGTCCGCTAACTTTTTCTCATGAGTTTCATACACTGCTAAATGGCAAAGCTAATCCACCAAAGAGCTTTGCCGGCACCATTCTCAAGCAGACGTGTTAAGAAACACGGTACCAATTCTCAGTGTTTGACCCCAAATTCAAGCCATTTGAAGGATTTCAAGCACCCGTACGAACCTCGAATGTCATGCGAAGGCCGCGGGTCGCACGTCGTAATCACTTAAACAAGCCGGGCTCGGCCGGGCCGATGTCTTGTTTGCTCGGATTCCTCCGGGGTCTACGGGAGGCAATGAAAAGTCATAAAACGTCCGCAGGACACGATATCGGCCAGATGGCCGGCTGTTGAACGCTACCTGTCCTCGCCTGGAGGGAAAATTTATCCTTTCCGTCTGCTCTCCGTTTGCTTTTTCGCTTAGGGACAAGGAATCGGGATTCCTACCTGAACACTGACAGTCACCTCGGGGAAGCCATCGGATGATTTATGACTTTGTACAGCCGCTTGGACGCAAATTTGGCATCCACTCCAGATATGTTTACAATATTAATCACCGTCTTCCGCGACAATCTCGACCGAGACTTCTAACCTGTCCCGTGAGACGCCCCGGGGCCAAGTTCACGACCCGCTCGGTCTTTCGGGGTTAAAACCTGTTGAAAAATGACAATTCCTGAAAATGAGGACGGATAACGTTAATGCTATTGATCCTTTGCACGTGAGGGCCATGACGGACGGCGAGGGACACTTGAGTGCATGGCAGTTGAGTTGAGGCAAATACAGTGGAACCTGGGTTCTCGACCATAATCCGTTCCAGAACCCTGTTCGAAAACCGATTTGTTCGATCACCGAAATCATTTTTCCCATTCAAAATAATGTCAATCGTTTTAATCCGTTCCAACACCCTGAATGTTTACCTTGAATGTTTAGCGTAAACATAAAGCTAACCCTGGCTCATCGTACGTTCGCGTTATCGTAATCTTCCGTACGAAAGATTCCCCTAACATGAACGTGTAAAAATGAAAAAAATCAGGTCGTTTACAAGTCATTTAGCACCCGGGTCTCCACAACAAGTAGTGAGCGGTTCATTGGAAAGGGGGCTCCGTTCCAACACCCTCAATGTTGGGCTCCGTTCCAACACCCTGAATGTAAACTTAAAGCTAACCCAGGCTAATCGAACGTTCGCGTTATCGTAATCTTATGAATAGGATTTCTTCCCTTTGTGGTGGTCAGCAGAAGGCGCTCGCACACCTCCTTCATATTTGGCTATTATCTCTTTCTTAAATGCAATAGTTGTACGCACTACTTTTCTTTTTTCACCTGTAGCAACTTTGCTGCTTGCACTGACTTTCTTCGGAGGCATAATAAGGGGCTAAAACACCCGTACGCCGCTCAGCATCGCACCCTAGCGTACGCACTCACGCATTACCGGCGTTCAAACTCCCATTTTTTGACCGAACAGCGAAGCAAGAATTTCTCAAAATTTTGGGTCGGACACCGATTTGTTCCAACTGAGAGGCGTTCGAAAACCGAGGTTCCACTGTATCAAAAACCACGACCGAAGAATATAACTACGACTTGGCGATTTCTTGCTGTGCAAACCGGTAAGGTTCTAAGCACGATATAGCATGTTGTAGAATCCCTTTTGATGAAGACAGAAGATGGCGGTGTGTAAATGGGGGCACTGGCAACCTTTAAAATACTCCTGGATTAACAGCAAGCATTTATTACAAGGTATATTTTATGTTTTTCCAATCCATTTTATGCTAGGTAGAATGTTGTGGCTAACTTCGACTCCCCTGCAGAATCTCTCTCCTCCTTCTTTCCTTGCTTCTCAGCGCTGTGCTTGCGATCCTAGCCCATATAATTTGTTTATTAAGCAATATTGATTGCCGCGATTAAAACGGATAAACGCGTTGAAGGATTTTCCATTTTATTTATTTGACTATAAGGGATTTTATACACAAATTACAGTTATTGAATGCAATGAAGATTTTTCACAGACGAGGCTGAAGTTCAATGACAGGTCGCTCCGTTTCGAGTGTGGAGTGTTTTGGCTGGGGAATTTTGATAGCGGGCGATGACGAGGGAATTAGGCCTTGTTTTGATAAACGCTTGGCATTGTTTTGAGTTGATATGAGTTTCCTTTAGACATGGCAGCGCCTTTCGGCGAGGAGGTGGCGAAGCTGCCCCCTGACCCGCCCCTTGGGGGGTGGCCGACGCGCCGGGCTTGTGAAAAGACGTGGACAGAAGACGAGAGATGGGAGATCAGATCGAGGATGTGAGGGAGGCTCGAAGAAGACTAATTAGACTAATTCGACAATAATTCGGCTAAATTCGATGGAATTTACTTAGTTAAAAACTTTGAGAAAATAAATCTGCCCCTTGTGTGAAAATGCCTGTCTCTTGTCATTATTTTCCCTAAAATTAAGAAAAGAGCATGCATTGTTAGTAGAATGAAGTTTGTGTTTGGTTAATAAAGTCAGATAACTAATTCGAACAATTTGGTAATTGCTACATTTGTAATATCGATTTTTCCCTAACAGCGTGAAAGGGGGTGGAAATTAGACACAACGAGTCATGCCAAATACACTCGATGTAGCTACTGTAGCTAAAATAAAACTGATAATCGTTTTGAGATTAGATGGCACCCTGGATCAAACATATTAGCATACACAGCTAACGTTAGTGTCTTACCTTTTCCATAATGAGGTCCCTCCTCGCATCAGTGAGCAACACGTTCCGGTAACCCAACCAGATACAAAGAACTGGTAAGCCACCGGACTTTTATAAGCTTTTAGATTAGCACTGGTGTATGGGGATACTCCATTTACAATATAGTGGTAAAGATAGTGTGGATTGAAGTCAGGCTGACTGGACAATTTTGTTCGGATCTGTGAGTGTGTCAGGAGGAAGACTGTATGGTTGTAGCTAGCCCTGCTAAAGCTAGCCTCAGTTTTTCTTTGTGCTTTCCAACAAGGTCTGCCACCACATCAGAGAGCTGGACGATATTAGTTGAACCAGTCATTGACAATGGTCTTGACCAGTATATATATGTTGTTGTCTACTGTGTCTGTGTTTTCGTCCCGTTTGGATTACTTTCTATCCTATGGTTATGGGTTTTAATGCACAAAAATGCGTTTATTCGAGGAATCAACTCCTTGCCCTGAAGAATTCTCGTGCCGGCGTAATGAGGGGGCCCTAACGTGGCTGCAGAGCCGAAGCTAAGGTGAAGGCTAAGCGGCTAGCGGCGGTATAAGTCTTCGGTACCGTCCGTAATCATGGTAAATGCGAACTCTCTACCAAATAAGACCGACGAACTGGCTGTGCTAGTGAAAAACATCAAAGCGTACAGGGAGGGCAGTTTACTGTATCTTACGGAAACGTGGCTAATGTCTAGCATCCCGGACGCTAACGTGGAGCTACCCGGCTTCAGCGCTGTTAGGGCACAAAAGCCTGCAGGGAACGGGGAGGAGGCGGACTCTCTATCTACGTGAACACGAGGTGGTGTAACCCTGGGCACAAAGATTTCCATCTGCTGCAGGGACGTGGAACTTTTGGCCTGGCGTGGGACGTCATCCACTCCGCTGTTGCTAAACTACAACACAGCACCCCGAGGCCATCCTGTTAATCTGTTAATAATCAACACAAGGATACTGCTGGAAGTGTGAATTTCCCCACGGGGATGAATAAAGTATCTATCTATCCATCTACTGTTTACTGGCCATACCAATTGATTAGGATGTGCCGTCTTATAGTCTTTGAGATTATGTCATGATGTCACAAATGCAGAAGTCGTGGTGCTGAAATATAAGCGACCGCTCCTTTTTATGGCCACAGATGCAAAAATTGATCCCGAAAGCAGTTAAAAATAGATAACGAGTTTTTAATTCTGGATACGATGACCTGAATAAAAAAGCAGGCTGGTGAAAGCGGATCTAGGCGTGCATTGAATGCTTCCTAAGGTTTCTTTGCACATTTGCAAAGCAACAGGAGAACGTGAAGATACGGAACACCTTCCCATACTTTTCCGACGCTATTCCGTTCCCCCGATGATCGGTTCGGCTGGGGGGGAAACGATGCGACAGGTGGTAGGAAAAGGCAGCCGGCCAAAGGCAGCTACTGCTGACCTTTTCATCCTCCCCAATTCCGCCAATCAGAAGCCTGCATCGAATAACTTTGTGCTTCCGGACTTTCCCGAGCGTTATAAGGTCGTGCATTTGCATATAGTTTTCCAAAGAAGACGCACAGAGAACACAAGAAATATGGAGAAGTGGTTAGGAATCAAGCCAAAACCTCAGTCCCAGAAGAAAGATTCAAAAGAAGCTAACAAAATGGATGACGCTACAAAACGTAATCATACATTAAAAGCATCGTGGAAAGAAGAGTTCACGTGGCTTTTAGCAGATGACGCAACGCAAACACAGGGTTCATTTTAGCTGTGAAAAGTGATGGGTCCCGGGGACTCACATGCTCAAAAATCTATGGGTCCCAACAGAGATCTATGGCTCCCCAAAATTTAGTGTTATCGAAGTTGAAATTGTAAATCGGCGACAAATATATAATATAAATCTATATATTCATTCAGTTTTAATCATCACAGTTTATTGGTAATACAAAGCAGTTATCACTTCAGATTTTTCAGTTCATTATTCTTTGTGGTTTGCTGTCCCGCCATAGTTGTAACGCCTTCTCAAGGTCCAATCCATTATCATACTCCTCATAGCGTCACCAGGAATATAATAGAGTTCATTTGGGCAGAAAAGTCCTTTTCTTGCTAGTATTCTTTTGTCTATTTTCTTTTGTCAAATCGTTCGCTTCAAAACACGTGTGAAAAATGACGGAAAAAATTGTTAAAACGTCATATTGTCAGATATAACGAAATTGTGAATATGCTTAATTGCTGTTAAAAATGTCGAGAAAAATTGTTCAAACCTCACATTGTTTTTTTGCTGTTAATAGTGTCAATAAAATTGTTCAAACAAAAAAAAAAACAAAAAAAACAAACGTGTTTTCCTTGCCTTCGCGGTCTTTTGAAGAATTTCTCTGCCTTTTTTTCGTGCCGGAATTATTGCCGTTGTTACCACTTTTTGTGTTATATTTCGACTTATTACCAACACTGAAGAAATGACCAATTTTTTGTTGATTTGCACCTAATACCGACAGTTTTTTACTTCTCTTTCACTCGACAACCGCCACAACAATGACGTCATCTCGAAGCAACGAGATCTCGTTTGCCGAGATCGGCGCGAGACCAAAACAACAATGGCGGATCTGCCTGACGAAAAATTTTGGACTGCGGTAAATCTTTGTTTAAAAAAAAATAATCGGGTAATAATGACAATTTGGTGTCAAAAAAGTCCAGGGGACGCACATTGATTTGACCCAATGCGTCCCCAGCAAAAATAATGCGTCTAGGACGCAGGGACGCGGGCAAACGAGAAAATTGCAAACATTGCATGAATGAAGATGAGTCAATACAGGTACATACTGACGGAAAACAGCCATGTCATATACATGCAATGAATGTTATAAGTCGATTTATAATAAACTTCATTTTAAAGTGTTATTCTGTTATATATTCTGATTATCAATCGTTAATACTTTGCAACAATATTTTTTTGCGATGAGTCGTCTTATTGTGTTTCAAGTTGTGAAAAATGGGGCAGGCAACTTTATGGCTGGTGTCCTGCAACTTTTTCTCATGAGTTTCAGACACTGCTAAATGGCAAAGCTAATTCACCAAAGAGCTTTCTCTGCACCATTTTCAAGCAGACGTGTTCAGAAACATGGTACCAATTTCAAGTGTTTAACAGCACCTGACCCCAAATTCAAGCCATTTGAAGGATTTCAAGCACCCGTACGAACCTCGAATGTCATCCGAGGGCCGCTGGTCGCACGTCGTAATCACTTAAGCGAGCCGGGCTCGGCCGGGAAGATACGGAACACCTTCCCATACTTTTCCGACGCAATTCCGTTCCCTCGATGATCGGTTCGGTTGAGGGGGGGGGGGAATGATGCGACAGGTGGTAGGAAAAGACAGCCGGCCAAAAGCAGCTACTGCTGACCTTCTAATCCTCCCCAATTACTCGGATATGCCTCTCGGGCGATAAGGGTAGCGGAGCGGATTCCGCTGCTGCTGCACACATTTGCTGACACCGGAAACTCGGCCGCGTGTTTACAAGAGTTTCGCGCAGGACGGGGCGAAGCCATCCTCGCTAGCTTGCGGCAATGCCGAAGCCATATGGAAGGAGAGGCGAAGAGGAGGAGGGGGGGATATCACGTAAAACAAGAAACGTGCTGAGGTTTGACCTTTCGCAGGCCTAACTATAATATTATCTTAAGATAAGCGATCGTATTGCCATTTTTTTTTACCCTCGAGGGATTTGGTGTCCTGGACAGGGGATAGAGTGAAAATTTTGTCCTGGCCAAATACAGTTGGATTTGTCCACTGGCATTTTCGAGGAAGACCGGCTCTGTGGCGTCCGGCGTATGGGTTTTTCAGGGACGATACCGATGAGCAGAGTTGGGTAGGGTTACTTTAACTGGATTACTTTCAATGACTTTTGGATGACTCCAATACCAAATATGCTCATAAAAGACAAAAGAAACTAAATATGAGTAAAATGATGACTCACAACACGTGGTAAGCTTTCTCTCCTGGCTTTGATCTCTTTGATCTCCGGCTAAACTAACATCAAATGCGACAGAAACAAAATGAAAATAAAGCTTGCCAACATCAGTTTTGCCGTTCCATGTATTCCGTTACTCCTCAAACCTGCACAAAATTTAGTCATTTTATTCATATTTAGTTTCTTTTGTCTTTTATTAGCATATTTGGTATTGGAGTCATCCAAAAGTCATTGAAAGTAATCAAGTTAAAGTAACCCTACCCAACCCTGCCGATGAGTATGAAGAGGAGGCCGGTTACCAATATTTGGAGACGATATTCATTTGGTGTGAAATGTTTAAAAAAAAATGGTGAAAGATTTTTTTAAATACAGTGGTACCTCCAGTGTCTGAAAGTCAAGAGAAAAAGTTAGCGGACACCATAAAGTTGCCTGCCCCTTTTTTCACAACTTGAAACACAATAAGACGACTCATCGCAAAAAAAACCCCCACAGTTGCATAGTATTAAGGGTTGATAATCGGAATATATAACAGAACAACACCTTAAAATTAAGTTTATGATAAATCTACTTATAACATTCATTGCATGGATATGACATTGCGGTTTTCTATCTGCCATCAGTATGTACCTGTATTGACACATCTTCATTCGTGCAATGTTTGCGTTGCGTCGTCTGCTACAAGCCACGTGAACTCCTCTTTCCACGATGCTCTTAATGCACGTTTACGTTTTGTAGCGGCATAAATTATGTTAGCTTCTTTTGAATCATCTGTGGCTGAGGTTTTGGCACGATTCCTAACCACTTCTCCATTTTTCTTGTGTTCTCTGTGCATCTTCTTTGGAAAATGATATGCAAATGCATGACCTTATAAGGCTCGGGAAAGTCTGGAAGCACAAAGTTATTCGATGCAGGCTTCTCATTGGCTGCAGAGTATGCAAATTGCCAAACAAACCGAAATTTCCAAACCGGACAAACATTTCGAAATCGGAATAAAGCAAACGTTTGTAACAAGCTACCATTCCATCCTGTCTTGAAAAAAATAAAAAATAAAATAAGAATACAAAAAGAAAAAAGATTCCCCCCCCTCCCCTTTGAAAAAGTTGTTGCTCTACCAAAGAATGTCTCTCCATACTAAAGTTTCAGGTTATGAAGTACCTGAACTGGAAAATATTGGCTCTAGTTACAAAACATTTCAGGATACAAAGTCAAGAAGACAATACAGAACGCGCTGCTATTAGCTTCTCCCAAAGATTCCAAAATGTATAAAAACAGGCTACGTGTGCTCCACCATGCTCTTCGTGTCACTGTCAAGGTTCAGAAACGAGGAGGACGCAGCCTCAATCACCCCAAATGAAAGATATTTAAGCAAAATTCTCAGAAGTCTCGGAATGTGCGGAAAGGAATGACCCGGAAAAAGTGTTGACGAGTCGGGATATCGCTCATTATGATGACGACTGCCTTGCGCATTTCCGACAGATTGTCAAAAACCGACAAAAGCAGATGTCATTGTATCAGTTTTTCAAGAAACACCAGGCTTATTCTGTTTATTTTACATCATGTGCCTCTCGTTTCATGTTCATTGAGCAAAAATTTTAACATGTATTTGTTTCATGTTCTGATGCTCTTCTATCATAAATTAAAAAAAATATAGTGTACTTTTGCGCGGGTTGGAACCGATTAGCGCATTTACATTCAAAATGCGCCTCTACTTATAAAGTTTTCAGGTTACCAAGCTAATCCCAGAACAAATTAAGTTTGTAAGTAGAGGTACCACTGTGGTGCAAAAAGAAACAAAGAATATTTGTTATAAATTCAAATAAAACTTTAATCGCTCTCTGAAAACTCAAGTCAATTAGAATTTTAACACAACTAACAGAATTCATCTTTTACTTAAAGCAAAAACGAACACTGCAGGAAATAAAATTAGGTTCAGCAACTCATCTAAAAAGGTACATAAAAACGTCTTAATAAAAAAATTAAAATACAAGGTGTGTGGGTACACTTGTTTTAGAGCCTAATGTTATGGTAACAGCTAATGTATATCGATCTCCACCTGAAAGTGCTTTCCTAAAACAAGATAACTACACATTTTACGGGGCGGTAGCGACCGAGGCAGAAGGCAGGAGAGAGGGAAAGAGAGGCTTGGCTGAATCTGAGCCTAACTAACCTAGTTTTGAATTTATCCAACCGGCTCATAGAATAAATATAAAAGCCAATACCGATATTCTTTAAATGCCCAAATATTGGTCCTAATAATTGGCCCGTCTGATAATTGGTCTACCTCTAGACCAGGGGTGTCAAACTCATTTTAACTCGGGGGTCACACGATGGAACAAACGTTCTCTCCGGGGGTCAGACTAGTAAATTGAGAAAGAAAAAGAGAGAGAAAGAAACTAGAGAAAGATAGGGAGAGAAAAGGAGAGTGTGGGACAAGAGAGAAAGGGAAAGCAAGGGAGAGAGAGAGAGAGAGAGAGGAAAGCAAGAGAGAGAGAGAAGCGGAAAGCACGAGAGAGAGAGAAAGAAAATAAAAGCAAGAGAGAGAGAGAGAGAGAGAGAGAGAGAGAGAGAGAGAGAGAGAGGAGGGGAAAGCAAGAGAGAGAGAGAGAGACAGAAAGACAAAAAGAGAGAAAGAGAGAAAGACAACTACAGTGTCTTTGTGAGAGGCACCTGGCTTTGGCAACATCAAGTGGACATATGTCAACCTGCAGCTCGTTTTCCTCTTGCGCTTCCCTCAGCGTTGTCTCACGGGCCTGGATTAAATCCCTTAGTGGGCCTGATCCGGCCCGTGGGCCGCCTGTTTGACACCGCTCCTCTAGACTATGAACAAAATGTTTTTTTCAATTAATAAATGCATTGGGTGCGGCTTATAGTCAGATGCAACCCTACCAGATTGAAAAGCTAAGCTGGTCAGTACCTGAATGAAAGAGCGCCTAGGAATACCAGCTGCAGTGAATAGGTCATTTGGCGCACGCTCTACTGTGACAGCACTGACTCTACTGCGACAGCACTGACTCTACTGCGACAGCACTGACTCTACCCCCCCAGTACAGTAAGAAACCAAATCAATGGAATTATTAGTCTGGAAATGACAATAAAGGTTCCTGAAACAAAACGTCGGAGAATGTTTAAAAATATATTTGATATCAAATGTTGACTTTTAAACACAAAGAGAAATGCTCACTTTGATAGTTTTAAAGGTTTAAAAAGAGCTTTGGCCTCAAGTTCAGTCTGAGGGACGTCCGACAGCGGATGTAGAAAAGGTCTTCCGTGGAAACAAGTCAGGCTGTTCTCACCGAGTGTCTCTTGCATCCGTCTCAAAATGTCCTCGACGTCCTCCCGGGAAAGATGCGAAGGCATTTGTCGGGCCAGTCGCACCGCTTCGCTCTAAAAATGCAACAGACGGAATTATTTTAAAGCCCAAGGTTCCAATACAGTCTTCCTTCTCTAGCCACTCATGTAGGCAGATTATGGCTCGTCGTTATTGTTAGCTACTCTTGCTTCATCCTCCATTGTCAATTACATTCCAGTGCTGGTCATGCGAGTGAACGTTTCAGAAATACACGATTCAGGCATCTTCAAATTTCTCTGTTATTTCCATCTCTAGCCACTCGGCTACAATTGTGGCTAACTGCTATTGAAATAGTTAGCGGCTCCTGCTAATCATCACTCGCCCTTCACTGCTGGTTATGCAAGTGAACGTTGCAGAGTTCTGAGTTTTTTGTTTTTTTAAATAATAAATTTCTTCTTCATATCGTGACTGCAGTTTATCTTAGATAGATAGATAGATAGATAGATAGATAGATGTCTAGATAGAAGTCTGGATAGATAGATGGATGGATGTCTAGATAGATAGATGTCTAGATAGTTGTCTAGATAGATAGATGGATGTCTAGATAGATAGATAGATAGATGGATGTCTAGATAGATAGATGGATGGATGTCCAGATAGATAGATGGATGTCTAGATGGATAGATGTCTAGATAGATAGATAGATGTCTAGATAGATAGATGCCTAGATGGATGTCTAGATGGATAGATGTCTAGATGGATAGATGTCTAGATTGATAGGTAGATAGATATAGATATATATGAATAAATGTCTAGATAGATAGATGGATAGATAGATAGATGGATGTCTAGGTAGATAGATCGATAGGTAGATAGATAGATAGATGTCTAGATCGATAGATGTCTAGATCGATAGATGTCTAGATCGATAGGTAGATAGATATGGATATATATGAATAAATGTCTAGATAGATAGATTTCTAGATAGATAGATAAATAAATAGATGTTTAGATAGATAGATAGATGTCTAGATAGATAGATGGATAGATACTTTATTCATTCTCATTCATTCATTCTCATCTCGATCCGTTATTCCAGGTTTTCTCACTCACTTGGAGATAGTTGGAGACTTTGAGCGGCCGACACTCGTGCACAGTCTTGGCCTCCTTGCGAAGAACGGCCGTCACGATCTCCGCGAGGTCCTCCACGCCAAAGAAAGGAACCGAGTCGGCCAAGCCCGTCACTTCCACATGTCTCTCCGCCGACACGCTCCCTGGCGCAGAACAGCCAAAAGCCAAGATTATTACACTTGCAGACCGAGATCTCGTCTCCAGGAAATAATAAATAAATATTGTGATTTACGGTTTGGATGGCGACCAAGCCAAACGTTGGCGGGCCAAATAGAGTGTTAAATGACTAATAGAAGCCCCAGAAGACCAAAAGGAAGTTGGAAAAAAATACGGCCTGTCATTTTAAGAGGAAATATCACAAATCACAAAAACGTACGTCTCTGACACGAGGTTTTATTTTGTATTCCAAGAAAAGAGCTGCGACGACTGAAATTCCTCGTTATTTTGCGGCCACGGTGCATCGTGGCTTGAAAAATATTCATATAAAATGTGAAGAAATAACAAACAATAATTCCAGCCTTGCTGTTGATGGACTGGATCGTAGAGCTTTTTTGGGGTTTTTTGACACTGAAGCGATACATTATCCCTGATCCGACATTTCTGCAAGCAGGGATCAGAAAAGGCCCGGCAGCTCTTTTTTGTGATTTCCACCAAAAAGTGAACTGCAATATTGCGGGCGTGATCTGTTATCACGAATCACATAATTCTGTGAGCAGGGACAGAGAGCGGATTTTTGACAGGCCTGGCCGTCTTCTTTTTTGCCATTATGTCCACCAAAATGTGAACAGCACTCATGCAGCTGCGATCAATTATCCTTGATGGATAGGACCGACTAAGCTCAATTTTTTCAGGCAAGGCAGTTCTTCTTATGTTACGTCTGCCAAAAAGTCAACTGCTATGAGCTGGGATCTGCAGAGCTCAATTTTTTTCAGGCCTTGCTGTTCTTTTTTGCCATTAATTCCACCTAAAAGTGCACTGCACTCATGCGCCACAATCAAAGCTATATGCACATTTTGTCATGCCACCAAGAAGTGAACTGCACTTGAGCAACTGCGCTCCGTTATCCACAATCACATATTACCGCTAGCGAGACATGCAGAGCGTAATTTTGTTGGGCATGACGGCTCTTTGCCATTATTTGTATCATAAAGTGAACTGCACTGGTGCGGCTGCGATACAATACCCAAAATTACATATTGTTGGGAGAGGGCACAGATGGAATTTAGTCATGAAGCGTGCCTTTCCGGTACGCATGTGCCTGCAATTCATTATTTGACTATTGCAAACAGCAGGGGGCGACCGAGCGCTTTTTCGTAATTAGGGCCGCTGAGACGTGGAATTGTAGCGCTCCTAAAAATAACTGCACTGTTTTGAGGGAGATCCGTTATTCCCAGTTGACTATTGCTGATATCAGAGGCAGAGAGAGAAAATTTGTGTCATCCATGGCAGCTCTTTCCCCCCAATCTTTCTGCCTAAAATAAACAGCACCCGTGCGGCCACATACCATTACCCCCGGTCGGCATTTGTTGCGAGTGGTGACTGGCAGAGCGTGCGTAAAAATGAGGAGGGCTACTTTGCGGATTTCGCATATCTTAGGTAGTTTGTGATACCCATTAATCACAATAAATAAAGGAATTACAGTATTTCTTGGAAGTCTGAAGCCACGCACCCGTCTGGGACTGGCAGTGACCAATGTAAATTCCTCAGATTCTTTTAAAAGGGCAACCATTCAAATCACCTGCGAGCTGGGCTACAGACCTGCTGAAAAGGTCAGAGATTCGGGCCGCTCGCCAACATGGACTGCGGCAAAGCTGTTTGGCAACAAAAAAACTGAAAAACTCACGGGAAGCTGAGAAATAATCCCGGTAATGAAGAATCGGTGCCAAAAAGCTGGTTATCAGTAGTATGTTATGAAACAAAGAGGCAAAATAATTACACTGGGTTATTCGGTTCTTACAGGTAACTGGTAACATAAACAACAAAAATACTTAACCTTAACAATAACAAGTAAGAAATACAAAATGCAGTTTTGAAATGTTGATTCTACTTATTAAGGCACAAAAATATCAAAACCTAGTGAAAAAGTAATTGCCCTCGAATCTAATAGTCCGAAAAGTAACATTTTTTGTTTTGTTTTAGAATAATATGAAAGTTGTTTTTTTTTTTAGAAATTAGTGTCACTCAAGGCTAACACATCAACCTTCCTTTTAGTCATCATCCGTCCGATCTCCTCTTTCTTCCACTCAGTCGCTTTACTTCCACATCCTCTCACATTTGGTGACCCTATAACTAGGGTTTGCGAGACCTTTCGGTCTCCCGCCCCCTTTCTTTGCCTTGCTGTTTCTTAGGGAGTAGAGATAGAGAGGGTAGGTAGGTAGGGAGTAGAGATAAAGAGGGTAGGTAGGTAGGTAGGTAGGTAGGGAGTAGAGACAGAGAGGGTAGGTAGGTAGGGAGTAGAGATAGAGAGGGTAGGTAGGTAGGTAGGGAGTAGAGATAGAGTAGGTAGGTAGATAGGTAGGGAGTAGAGACAGAGAGGGTAGGTAGGTAGGTAGGGAGTAGAGACAGAGAGGGTAGGTAGGTAGGTAGGGAGTAGAGATAGAGAGGGTAGGTAGATGAATAGATGTCTAGATAGATAAATGTCTAGATACATAGACGTCTAGATAGATATATATATACCTAGATAGATAGATAGATGTCTAGATAGATAAATGGATAGATAGATGTCTAGATAGAAATTAGATGCGCTTTAAAAAAAATCGTGATAAATGATAATGATTTTTTTTTTCGCTATATCCCACTCCTACTGACAAGTAATTCTTCCATAGACATCGTGGCTACGAAAAGAGAAAGTCAGCAATTTGCTTTACCTGGCGTGAGTCTGACTTGAAATCCGTTAGCTACGAGTCTCGGGTCGGAAATAAACACCCTGCCATTCAAATCTGGGTTTTGTTTCTCCATGTTCCACAAGGTCTCCATGTAGTCACGACCCCCTAAATGTCTGCAGAATAGATAAGATGAGTATGCATATGAATGAATAACAAATCAAATATAATGTCTAGCGAAGGTATTGATGGATGGAGCCAGATACGGGGCAATTGTGGAGGAAAATCTGTTGGAGTCTGCAAGAGACCTAAGAATGGGAGGCAGGTTCCCCGTCCAACAGGACAACGGCCCTAAATTTGAAGCAAAATATACAATGGAATTGCAGCAATTCGTAATCTTTTACAGCAAAACAATATCCGCTCCGAATATCACCCTCCTCTCAAAACTAATAATCGGTATCGGCCCTATTCATCTCATATTTGTCGTTCCTTAGTACATATTTGAAAGTTTTGTACTTTAGCAAATCATCGCTGCCATAAAGTTAACAAATTGTATTTGATTGTAAACGAAAATAAAGACACAAATAAAATAATTGGATTTTAGTTTTAAATATCGCAAGCAGATAAATGAAAAGTTATTGGTCTCTTATGGACAATTTTATCGGTAGGAAAAACCGTTATCGTGCATATCTTACACTAATCAGTGTCTGAAACTCATGAGAAAAAGTTACCGGACACAAGGGATGCCAGCTGCCCAGCCATAAAGTTGCCTGCCCCATTTTTCACAACTTGAAACACAATAAGACGACTCATCGCAAAAAAACAACATTGTTGCAAAGTATTAAGGATTGATAATCAAAATATATAACAGAACAACACTTTAAAGTTACGTTTATAATAAATCTACTTATAAAATTCATTGCATGTATAGGACATCGCTGCTGTATCAGTATGTACCTGTATTTACTTATCTTCATTCATGCAATGTTTGCGTTGCGTCGTCTGCTACAAGCCACGTGAACTCCACTTTCCGCTATGCTTTTAATGTACGTTTACGTTTTGTAGCGTCAAACATTTGGTTAGCTTCTTTTGAATCTTTCTTCTGGGGCTGAGGTTTTGGCTCGATTCCTAACCACATATCCATTTTTCTTGTGTTCTCTGTGCATCTTCTTTGGAAAATGATATGCAAATGCACGACTTTATAAGGCTCGGGGAAAGTCCGGAAGCACAAAGTTATTTGATGCAGGCTTCTCATTGGCTGCCGAGTATGTAAATTGCCAAACGAACTGAAATTCCGAAATTTCCAAACTGAACGAAGATTTCGAAATCAGAATAAAGCAAACGTTTGATTTGAAAAAAATCTTTAGGTTTTTCTTCTCTTAAAAAGTTGTCGGCCAACCGGGCAGAGACGTTGTGTAAGTTGTAAAGATGCACGCCCCGGGCATCCGGGCGGACGTTATTTCAGACACTGCACTAATATTCAGTTGCCCTGATTGGTAAAAGCCTGGATCACATGTGCTCTTCCCCAGGACAACAGATTACCTCTACTAATGGACCGTGTGACTATTGGATGAACACTTATTTTAGTTTTAGTTTTAATTAATATTAAAAGCATTGCAAGTAACAAGAGAGTAATACATTACCTTTCCTCAACAGGTAAAGGGTCCTGCAGAGTGACTGCAGGAAGTATATGATCCTCAAGTAGTCTCTTGAGCAGCAGGCTCTCCTGCACCCTAAAAGGGTTCAACAACATGAGCTTCTGACCACATAAAACAACCCAGACGCTCTGAGATGCCAGCCGGTTTATAAGACGAAGGCCGGGCGCCGCTCCGGTGTCCGGACTGGACGACAGTCGCTGGAGTCTCCCACGAAGGCTCGCAATGCAGCAGGGGAGCGTTCGCCAGGGCTTTGGAGTCTGGGTCTGGGGTTTCTTGTGGGTTTTTGGTGCAGAGAAGAGCTCGTCCAACAGTTGCTGGTTTGAGAGGTGAGCCTTGCGTTTCTGGCCCAGACCACAAGTTGCGCGTCGTTCTTTTGAATTGCTGGTAGCTAGCTTGGCAGCGCATGCGCGGTCATGGCGCTCCAGGTGCTTTTTAGCCTTCTCTTCATACCTGTGAAGTTCAGATTTATTGGTGAGAAACATGCATTGCTCATCTATCTCATATTTCTCTTTTATCTCAGTGAGGCAGGCAGTAGCTCAGGAGGTAGAGCGCTCGTCTTGGGATCAAGGGACCCCAGTTCGAATCCCGGCTCGTCCGTGTTACATGTCGAAGTGTCCTTGGGTAAGACACTGAACCCCTAATACCATATTTTGGTATTGGAGTAATCCAAAAGTAATTGAAAGTAATCAAGTTAAAGTAACCCTACCCAACCCTGTTATAGGGCTAATATTTATAGAACCAATAACAGCCAAACAATATTCATCCAGACAGTCCTTTATCTTGTTTTTCTCTATTAAGTCCTTGTTACGTGTTTACCCTGGAGTGAAATATTTAATCTCGTTGTAAACAATGTTCTCAACTACATTGCTATTAATGACAATAAAGACAATTCAACATTCAATGTAGAGCACCAAAACAAAGGTTACTCACAAATATATTCATATAAAAGCTGTCATTTAGCCTATCTTTGATGACATTTTGAAACTGGCTATGATTTCCTGTTTTTTTTCCAAATGCTAAATGCCTCCATCCTGGTCTGACCTTCATAAATGTGAATTTCTGACACACAGTAGGGCACGGCTCAAAGGCTAATGCTCATTAGCTCCATTTGTTTGCTGCCAAATATGTTCTTTACTGGCCAACTTTGTGTCACTCCCTGGGTGCTTGCCAAACGGTGCTGCCTTTGACACCGTGGACCATAATATCTTGCTAGATCGGCTTGAAAAATGGATTGGTCTCTCGGGAGCTGTCCTCTCACGGTGCAGATCCTAACTTTCAGATAGGACGCATTGTGTTAGATACGATCTGAGCCCTATAGTGTTACCTGTGGTATTCCACAGGGCTCTATCCTTGGTCTCCTTCTTTTCAGCATTTATATGATTCTGTGAGGTGTTATGATTTGCAAGTACAATACTGTATCAGTTTCTATTGCTATGCAGATGGTAGTCAACTATCCTCCAATGAAGGAATCTGCTCCATTAACTTGTGGAAAATTGAAGGCCTGCCTCACTGAGATAAAAAGATGGATGCCCCTTCATTTCTAGCGCCTTAACCCTGAAAAAGACTGAAATGTTCATTATTGGTCCCTCTCAATGCCGTGACTTGTTTTTAAACACTTGGTCAAAAACGTAAGTGACACATTTGACCATAATCCGTCCTTTCAGTTAAAAAATTAAGAATATTATTAGAACAGCTTTCTTCCTTCTTCGCAACATTACAAAAATTTACCCATGCCGTCCCGGTCTGATGCTGAGATAATAATTCATGCGTTTGTTAGCACCGTCTCGATTTCTGTAATGTACTATTCTCCGGTCTACCGAAGTCCAAAATCAAGAGCCTTCAGCTGGTACAAAATGCTGCAGCGAGGCTTTTAACGAAGACAAAGTTTGAATACATTACCCCGATTTTAACTAACTTGCATTGGCTCCCTGTTAGCTTAAGATGTGATTTTAAGGTTCTGTTGGTATGATACAAAATCATGCATGGACTTGCTCCCTCATATCTTTCAGATTTAATTTCGCCCTATGTTCCGGTACGGAGCCTTTGCTCTGAAAATGATTGTCTACTAGTGATCCCAAGAGCCAAGAAGAAATCCGCAGGTTTGAGAATGTTCTCCATTCTGGCTGTGTACAGCCTTTTGAGACTTCTTGTGATTAAGGGCAATACAAATGAAATGACTTGTTTTAAATTTTCAGTAGATGTAAACAATGGTGAGAATTCGGAAATCACACACACGCTTGTTGTTCAAAAGATCTATTGATGAATGAAGGAGAAAAAAACCTACTTCTTGCGGTCTTCCTCCTGTAGATTATTCCATCTGTCATCAACAGCGCTTTGGATCTCCTGTATGCTAGCGCTAGGTTTCTCCCTGAGAACCTCGACGCGGGCTTCCTTCTCGAAAAGAGCAATTGGCGACGGGGGCGTCCTCATGGTCCGATTGCTAATCAGATCAAAGGCCGTCAGAGCTGCACGTTTTTCTGTGATGATGTTGAACGTCTTTTTGTTGGGCTCCATCTTGTCCACAGAGGTCGTTTGAAGGATTTGGACAGGCTGCAGAGGCTCTCGGGAGATGGGGTCGAGCAGAGCCGTGCCCTTACTCCAGTCTTCCATAGAGATGCCCGGTTCGCTTGTATCTGAGCCGTGATTGGGTTCACGTGCGGAGGGCGTGGGTTCTTCGGCACCAGGAGGGAAGTTGGACTGGTTGACGATCCAGTCTTCGGACGCTGCAGAAGAAGAGCTGCCATCGGAAGTTCGTCGGTTTGGTGGCAGGTTATCATGTGAGGCGGTGTTGGTAGTTGAACTACTCCCTTCCTGGGCTTTTTTAGAGGATGTCAGAAGATCAGGATTGGAGTCGGGCTGTTCCGTTAAAGTGTTGCCACAAGGTCGATAACCATAAAGAGAAACCAGCAGAGCTTCCAACGCAGTCAACAAGGCTTCCTGAAACCATGAAGAGAATTAATTTCTCATGATGGACACTGATGATAGTAGACCCCACACTTTAGTCTCCCAAGCTTACAATATTTTTCTGCAACGAGGTGGAATACGATTCGCCCACTAGTTATGCCATTTTCTCCACTATATGACATCAAGAACAACTACCCGATTTTCAGGACTAAAAGATCTTGTCCATCCATCCATATTCTGCACCGCTTAACCTCAGTAGGGTCGCGGGGGTGCTGGAGCCCATCCCAGCTATCTTGGGGCAGTGGGCGGGGGACACCCTCAACTGCTTGCCAGTCGCAGGGCACAAAGAGACAGACAATTCACTCGCTCATTCTCACCTAGGGAGAATTTGGGAGGAAACCGGAGTGCCCGGAGGAAACCCACGCAAGCACGGGGAGAACATGCAAACTCCACACAGGAGGTTCGATCTCACGACCTCAGAACTGTGCTGCACACGTGCTAACCACTTCTCCGCCGTGCTGCCCAATAGAAGGTCTTGTGTAACACATTTTTCATATTTAAGACGCAATGGACTTGAAGGTGCAAGAAATTTGAAAGACTAATAAGAGTTCGGGTTGCATAAAAATAAGGTGCCAAAAATGACCATCAAAAATAAACCTGTAAGGAAAAAAGCCCTAAATTGCATCTTAAAAGAAAGCAAAGGTTGTTTAAGTTGTAAAAACAATTGAATGATCTTGATTAATCAAGATTACTTGTGTATAGATGAGAAAAGTCGGCATTTCAAGATTCTTGGACTTTTGAATTTTTTGTTTGTGTGTGTGCCTCATAGTCCAGAATAAATGGTATTTCCCGTAACAAAAACCCCCAACAAAGTTCACACTTTACAGTGTCATATACCTATGTTGCCTGTCTGCTATTGGTTGACATCTTAAAAAAAGTTGGTCTGCTATAGGTTTTCATCATGGCATCATGAAAATGTGGAAATCCGATTGGCTGAACTACCTCCCACAATGCCTTTCTCTTCAATCAGTTCAGAATCTTGTGCGCTTCGTAAACACTTTGCGAGTCCGAAAAACAATACTGTATTTTGTACTGCAGTTATTAGCAATAATTGCAGTGATGCTAGAGGACAAGCAAAAACATGGTAACCATGGAAACAAATATTGCGATTGTTAAAAAATATGTTGGGCTTTTCATATTTGTGAAGATATTTTATATTTGCGAATCTTTTTCACATTTGCGATTCCTGTCTTTATTTTTTTGGGGACCACCCCTGACTGAAATGTGGAGGAAACTGACGCGTAGTGCCGCACAAGCAGACAACATTGGCACTCTGTTTTGTGGTCATCATGGCGGCGCAACTTTTAGTTTCAAAACCACGCACCACTTCAGTAATTTGGACACATATTGGGTTTATAACTGAGCCCCAAAATACAGAAGAAGCGGTCTGCAAACTGGTCGGCTATGGAATAAAGGCAACATTCCAGGGGTTGGAGCTTGTTTGCATCCACCCACTAACTCCACTGTACCCACTCAAGTCACTTCACTACAAAAGTAAAAACAATTCCATTCAATCTCTATGTTGATTTATAATGTTAATAAATCATATCCACATTTATTACATAAACGTACTACTACTAAATCCCCCGCCATACAGCAATTTGCAATCCCAACTTCAAACCGTAATCATGTCATATCCCGGGGGTTTACTATAGTGAAGCTTAAAAAAAAACCTTGTTGTGGAGAAAAACTTGCGTCTTGTCAGGAGTGAGGTTGACATCGAGTGCAGAAGGGGAAACGCAGATTTGAAGCATGAGGATTGGGTAGCGATTCTGAGCCGAATCTTCCGGATACTGTGCAGCGTAGTGTTGACGAAGTAACTAACAAAAACAAAAATATTATAATAAAAAATAACTGTGAAATTACAGAGTAGAGTATGTTTCATCCTGGTGCTTACTTTGAGGATGTCTTTATGGTGGACGGGCCGAGTGTTGATAAATATGAAGGTTTTATCTGGGAGAGCAGAACTGGTTGAAGAGATTTCTGCTCCTGGCTTTGGGAAAAAACCCTCCAGGAAAATCTTAAAATGTAGAAATCAGAGAAATGAAGACATACTTTTTCACAGAACAGTGACATTTTTAATATATATATATATATATATATATATATATAGATAGCTGCTGCTAGACGGTATTGCACTCTTTTTCATTGCGATATTGTTACAATTCACTATTATTATTCATCCATAAATTCATTATCTGCCCCGCTTATCCTCAGTAGGGTCACGGGGCTGCTGGAGCCCATCCCAGCTATCTTCGGGCAGTGGGCAGGGGACACCCTGAACTGGTTGCCAGCCAATTGCAGGGCACACAGAGAAAGACAAACTACTCGCTCATTCACATCTAGTGACAATTTGGACCAGCTAATTAACCTGACATGCATGTTTTTGGGAATGTGGCAGGAAACCGGAGTGCCGAGAGGAAACCCACGCAAGTACGGGGAGAACATGCAAACTCCACACAGGAAGATTCAGTCTCATGACCTCAGAGCTGTGCTGCACACGCGCTAACCACTGCGCCGCCGTGCTGCCCTTATTATTATTCGTTGCGTTATTATTATAACTTAGGACGTTTTTTCTAAGCACTGTTGCTTTTTTTTTACCTATCCATCCTGATCATTTTTTCTCTTTAAAGTCTTACCCTGTGCCACGTCTAATCTCATTGCATACAATGTTTTCTCAAGGTTGCTATCAATGACAATGAAGGCAATGCTAATTTTACATTCCTCCCTTGATCTCGCAAATCAAAAGGAGAAAAATCACTAATGTCACAACAGGGAATCGAAGGACAAGTTATGGTTTATTTTATAACCGAGCTGGCACGATGACTAATAAAGGTCCAAAAGAAAAAAAGGAGAGAAACAAAATGAAACGGTCCTACTCTACAACTGTCACAACGGATTCATCGCGAGCCGCATGGCACCTACCGGGACCGGGCAGAAAAGTTACTGCTCAAAGTATAATTTGATTATGATCAGCACAACAAAGCTTAGCGAAGAAAAATGAGAGAAATGTTTCTCACTCTTCACAAGATTTTGAAAAGATGGCAAGTTATCAACTGTCCACCTTTGCTGGCCTATGATTTTCTTAATTATTAGCTCACAGTCAAATCCAATCTGGAATTTATTAAAAGAAACAAACCTCTTCTTCACTTCTATTATCCTCCTTGTTTTATAACCTTATCTTCTCTGGTCCTTTATCTTCTTGTTTTTTTTTTTTACCTCATTGTGAATGTGTGAAACTGGAGTCTCATGCCTAATTTCGTTGTCACAATATGTTAACCCATTTTGTAACAATGACAATAAAGGTATATTCTATTCTATTCTATAGCATATGAATAACCTATATTTGATGTTGACAATATCTGTGTATTATTTGCCCGCATGTAGGTTTTAGATCAGGGGATGGTGTCATAATAGCCTGTGGTTTGCAATAATCGGTGGTCTGTGCAGCCCTTTGAGACTCTTTGTGATTAAGGGCGTCACAAATAAACATGACTTGAAAAGAAACAAACCTCTTCTTCTTCTTGACGATGGTGACACGGAAGTAGATTAGCAAGTATATTGGATCCCAAGGTAGCAAGCAGTGCACTCCGGTGGTCATCCGATTTGGCTTTTTGCCAGACCACCACCTGGAACGGGGTGACAGCACAACATGCGCAGGTGACGTCCATGCTAATGTCAAGACTGACCAGCTACTTTTTGAAGTCAACATATCTGCAGGAAACTTTGCTTGGCAAAAATGTTGCTCATTTGCTGGGGTGGTGAGTTTAAAAGACTAGAGAATTGAACCAAGAGCAGTAGTTCATTTCACACATTAAATGGTAAATGAACTATATGATCTATATAACACTTTGACAGTCACGCTCCAATAGCGGAGTCAACCTACCTATACAGACTGTCATGATTACTGATGCGAGGCACCTGAGCCTGCTCCTTTGGCGTCAACTGCCTTGGACGCTGATTGGCTGCCTGTCACTTTTCAAACCCCCGTCTTCCTGACACCGGTTGTCAGTCCGTCTGTGAACCTCAGCTCACGCTAGGCAAGCCAACCCTGACACTCTCCTGTTCCGATTCCCGTCTGTTTCCCGGCTCCGACCCATTTTCTGAACTTGACTACGATTTTTGCTCCCCCGTCCCAGCCACAGATCTGTTTCCCGCTCTCGCCACGGCCTGCGCTCGCCACGGAAATACCATTTCCGCGTCTGACCAACCTGCTCCCCGCGACCAGCGATCTATGGATCGTGTGTACTATCCTTTCCCTTCTTACAAATAAAACTAAGAGAAACGCACGCAAGTGGGTCCTGTCTTCGTTCTGGTTCTGACACAGACGCTGCCCTACTTACGAACGAGATAGGCTCCGGACGATTGTTCGTAAGTTGAATTTGTTCGTAAGTTGCTTCAGTGCTATATTTTGTATGTTTAAGGTTCACACAAGTATGTTTAAGGCTTGTATAAGTAACCTGTATTGTTTTGTACTTGAAAATAAACATTTCATAAAATAATATGCTCTATAAAGATAAATCAAGGTAAGTTTAACTTACTTTTAGAAGATGAGCTTCAAGAGTTAGGCGACTTCCTCCTCAGTGGTAGAAAGTGGCCAAAAAAAAAGCGATCCAACCATTTTCTCAACCGCATCAATCTTTCTTATTCTACTTTCATTTCAAAAGAAACGTCTCGCCTCTTCTTTACACTTTACACCAACTATACTGAATGGATGCACGATATATTAAACAATAAAAATGTCAAAGTTCTTAGCGCGCTGGAGATACAGTATAAGTTTACACACGAATTAGGAAAAGAAAGCTGGATTTCTTCTTCGGGTGGATGCTAGGTGAGCTCTCACAGCGCCACACGCCGATAGTGGCGGAAAGAAACACAACAGTAATGTCCTGTACTCGGAAAACGGTGCACAAAATACAAAATCTAACCTACAGCAATGTGCGGATATTTTTCGACTCCCCGAAAAAAAATGTTGGTATCTACCGTTGAACTTGAATGCACGTAAGTAGGTCTGTATATCAAGGACATTAGAGGTTCAGTTTCTTGCCCAAGGACAATATGGTATAACTTGAGAACCCGGGAATCAAACCTTTAACCCTCTTTGGTCCCAAGATGACCACTCCTAAGCTAGAGTAGTAATACTATTGGTACAAAAACACTTTCATTCAGTAAACAACTAAAATATTGATCTGAATATAGTAAAAAAAACAAAAAAAACAAAAAAAAACTATTTTGATAATCATATTATATGTTTAGTTATTAGCATCCCAATGAAATGCCAAATCACCACCTACGATTTTCTCTTTTAAGTTATTTTAAAATTCAAGTTCCGGATTGAAAATCAGCCACCAGTCACTGACAGCTTGGAGTTGAGTATTTTAAGAACAAAATAATCAATAAATGAATCGTTTGCTAAAATATTTAAAAACAAACAGCAACATGATTACAAAAAAATCTTCTTGTGGGTCGCAAAGACCCTAACACCAATCGAGGGTTCGATATGTTTTCGGTGAAACTGCTTTTTTATTTTTTTCACTTATATTAAAAAAATGGCACACAACTAAAACATTATTTAGAAAAATTAACTGTAACAGATGTTACACCATTGTTATAGATTACAGTGTTAAAAGTCTTCATTCTTTTGTGCTTGTGCAAACTTTGACTGTATAAATGAGTCCAATCCAAACCGATCCAAGGGAACACGCATTAGTTTTATTACACTTTTGAATATTAAAATGACCCAGAAACACTATTCATCATTGCATTTTCTGAGGAACCACACTTCTATTCTAGCATATGAGTAACCTATATTTTATGTTGACAATATCTGTGTATTATTTCCCCTCATGTAGGTTTTAGATCAGGGGATGGCGTCATAATAGTCTGTGGTTGGCAATAATCTGTGGTCTGTGCAGCCCTTTGAGACTCTTTGTGATTAAGGGCATCACAAATAAGCATGACTTGACTTGACATCATTTTTTACACCAACTCCTTCTATAGCCGCTCATGTTAGGCACTTGGCTGGCAGGCTATGGCTTGCTGCAAGCCACGATTGGTATTTTTAGCTGCCTCGTGAAAATAATGCTTGCTCTTGTAATCTTTTACTGGCCTTTTCTTGTCACTTCGCACGCTAACTGCTAAGCACTTACACAAGCTCTGACCAACTCCATCCATTTGCTCTGTTCAGCTGCTCCGGGTGTATCCAGCTCGCTCTGTGTTTTAGTCAATCGTGGGTATTAACACCAGCTTTCAAGTAAGTAAATATGAATTTTGCCAAGTATCCTTTGTAATTCCGTAGTGTTTCTAATGCTGGTCTACTAGTGATCCCAAGAGCCAAGAAGAGTTCCGCAGGTTCAAGAGCGTTCTCCATTCGGGCCCCGGTGCAGTGGAATGCTCTTCCCCCTGAGATTCGAACTGCAACCTCAGTGGACCGGTTTAAATCTAGGCTTAAAACACACTTCTATTCTATAGCATATGAATAACCTATATTTTATGGTCACAATATCAGTGTATTATTTGTTATTGCAACATCTGTTGCAGCCTGGTCCTCCTGAAAAAGGGATTACCTCATGTGCGGTCCCTTCTCAAGGTTTCTTCATTTTCCTCATGTCGAGGTTTTTGAGTTTTTCCTTGCCTTCATGTAGGTTTTAGATCAGGGGATGCTGTCATAATAGTCGGTAGTTTGCAATGATCTGTGGTTTGTGCAGCCCTTTCAGACTCCTTGTAGTTAAGGGCGTCACAAATAAACGTGACTTGACTTGAGGTTTTTGAGTTTTTCCTTGCCCTCATGTAGGTTTTAGATCAGGGGATGTTGTAATAATAGTCTGTGGTTTGCAATGATCTGTGGTCTGTGCAGCCCTTTGAGACCCCTTGTGATTAAGGGACAAACATATAAATATGGCTTGACTTGATTTGAGGTTTTTGAGTTTTTCCTTGCCCTCATGTAGGTTGTAGATCAGGGGATGGCGTAAAGGTAGTCTGTGGTTTGCAATGATCGGTGGTCTGTGCAGCCCTTTGAGACTCCTTGTGATTAAGGGCGTCACAAATAAACATGACTTGAGGTTTTTGAGTTTTTCTATTAATTATTATGCTTTAACTCTGTTCTGAGCTAAAATGACCTCTGGTGGTGATTTATAACACCCAGTCATTTTAAAACTAGCAAGGTCTAAGTGAAAAACAGCCAGCGAGAGCAAGGAAGTATATTTAAGCAATGCATTTTAACTGAAAGTCTTTTATTCAGGGTGGAGCCAAGTGAACAACTCGAATCTTGAAAATGACATTGCGTTTAGAATTTGATAAAAAAAAAAGAAATGATTACATACAATATATCTTCTCAAACCCACGCACTCCATTCCAGGCGCCCATCAGATATTTGATGTGCAGTTAGCAAATGAAAACGGATCGCCCCCGTAAACGGCTCATAAAAAAGCCGTGAAACACGACACACGAGCCCAGGCGGGAGCTGAATGTACGAAATGGGTGCGTTCGCGACTCACCCTTAACAACCTGGAAGGTGATTTCTAGGGTACGTCATATACAGTAGTGCGGAGGGGGCCACGGTGCCCTCTCCCTGACCCACGTAGCCCGCACGGACGCGCGCTAGCATGCATCCCGAAATGCAAACTGCAGCTGGTTTCAGCAACTTACTCAAGCATCATAATCAGCTAAATGCGAGTTCACGGTCAGCCATATTTTTGTTGGGGGCACCTGACAGCTGTGATTAGCGGGCAGGCGAGAAATGAAAATATCCGGTTGCTCAATACTTCTACGGTTGATTGAGCTAATGTCATAGAAGGACTTGAGGGAAATGATTGTTGTGTCTCAAATTTTTTCTCAAGTCAAGTTTATTTATATAGCCCTTAAACACAAAGAGTCTCAAAGGGCTGCACAGATCAAAGCCTATTGCAAACTACAGACTATTACGACCCATCCCCTTATATTGTCAACATAAAATATAGGTTATTCATATGCTATAGAATAGAAGTGTGTTTTAAGCTTAGATTTCAACATTTCCACTGAGGTTGCAGATCGAATCTCAGGGAAAAGAGCATTCCACAGCACCGGGGCCTGATTGGAGAACACTCTCCAACCTGCGGATTTCTTCTTGGCTCTTGGGATCACTAGTAGACCAGCATTTTCAGAGCAAAGGCTCCAGACCGGATCATAGGGGGAACTTAAATCTGAAACATATGAGGGAGCAAGTCCACGCACAATTTTGTATCCTACCAACAGAGTCGCTGAAGTGAGCTAATGTGGCCTGCCTAAAATGAACTGCACTGTGTGGCGGTGATCCAATATCTCCGGTCGACTATCAGTGTGAGAAGGGGCTGGTAGAGCGAGCACACTCTTTTTTTCCCCGTTCTGTGCAGCAAAAAGTGAACTGTACTCGTGCAGCTGTGATCCATTATCCACTGATAGCAGATTGCTGCAAACAGTCACTGGAAAGCGCACTTATTTCTTACCAGGCAGCTTTCCCACCCCTATTTCCGCTTAAAACGAACTGTACTTGTGCGCCAGTATCCCTAATCCCATATTGCTGCGAGCAGGGACTGGCAGATGTCACTTAAGTCGTTCTGCACAATAATACTATATACATTTAGAGTTTCATGTGCACTTATTTCTATCATAGATGTCCCTAATACAGTTCACATGTTAAAAATGGTTGGGTAAAGAGGAGATACTTCAAGTTTGATCGCAAGGGTTCTGGTCCCCATTAACAGTGATAAATACTGTACCCTGAGTTGACCTTTGCCAAACTTTCAAATTATGTGCTTTTAATTTCTTGACACTTTTGCAAAGAATGTGATAGCTCATTAAATGCATATGTAAATTTCTATTACAGTATTGCCTCGTTTTAACGCAGTTCACTTTTCAGTTTTACTGAAAAACAGATTGACATCATGCATTCTGATTTGAGGAACAGTGGCTGAGATAGAGTGTCTTGGGAAATATTAAAAAAAATGTTTACAGGTACGGTTTAAATACTCTTAAAAGTGAAAAATGCTTGGGTCTGTTTTTCTGATTCGATGTATAAGTCTTTATTGTATCTAAAAGAGGCTTCTTCTCCTATGCTATTTGGAACGTAACCCCTGAGAACCCTGTATTGATTTTCTCACTAAAAATTGGAGTTCATAAGAAGGTTGCTGAGGACATCTAGTGGCTGAACTCATTCGTAACATGCATTACAGTTTGAAGCGTCAAGTCTTTGTGTTGACTTAAGAACTCCAGAAATACAAACTGTGTGTTTGCGTTTTTCTTGAAGTAATTATTTAAAAATGTCGTTGATAAGATATCGTAAAATATATGGTCCATCCTTCAATGCTAGACTGGAATCCAAACAGGAGGCTTACCTTATTGTGGGTCAACGTGAGTCTCAATTGGGGTTTGATGATGGCGTAGGCCAACAGCAAATCCTGGATTTTTTTCACCTCTTCCTTGCATCTCTTCGTTGTTGAGTAGTATTGCCGTCTCACGGGGAGATTTTTGAAAAGTTTCAGTACGCTGACGGTTGTACCTGAGAAATATTCCGACCACGTTTGAAATAAATAACAAAGGACTTTTCACAACCTGGTACATCCGTGTTGTACAGTGGCTTGCGAAACAATTTGGCCCCTTGAACTTTGTGAGCTTTTGCCACATTTCAGACTTCAAAACATCAAGATAGAAAACTGTCATTTCTTGTGAAGCATTAACAATAAGTGGGACACAATCATGAAGTGGAACACACTTTATTGGATATTTTCAACTTTTTCTAACAAACATAAAACAAAAAAGTGGGTGTGCAAAAATTATTCAAATTATTTACTTTCAGCGCAGCAAACTGTCCAGAAGTTCAGTGAGGATCTCTGAATGATTCCATGTTGATCTAAATGACTAACGATGATAAATGGAATCCACCTGTGTGTCATCGAGTCTCTGTATAAATGCACCTGCACTGTGGTCGTCTCAGAGGTCTGTTTAAAGCGCAGAGAGCATCATGAAGAACGAGGAACACACCAGGCAGGTCTGAGATACTGCTGTGGAGAGGTTTAAAGCTGGATTTGGATTCAAAAAGATTTCCCAAACTTTAAACACTCCAAGAAGCACTGTGAAAGCAATAATATTGAAATGAAAACAGTATCAGACCACCAAGATCGGGCCGTCCCCTTAAACTTTCAGCTCATACAAGGAGAAAACTGATCAAAGATGCAGCCGGAGGCCCACTTTTTCGTTATATCCAATAAAGTGTGTTTCATTTCATGATTGTGGTCCCACTTATTGTTGATGCTTCACAAGAAATTCGTTTTCTATCTTTATGTTTGAAGTCTGAAATGTGGCAAAAAGTCACAAAGTTCAAGTAGTTTCGCAAGCCACTGTAACTGGTGGTTTGTACTCTGTATCGCATTGTGTCATGAGACAAAACGGAATATGCCAAACCTTGTCCAATGTGCGTTGGCTTCTGAGATACAATGTTCCCTTGGGTGTTAAGCGTGTACTGGGTGCTAATATCATCGTCCTCAGTTTTAGTAGTGATGGCCACCTGGGGAGTCATGAAAAAACACATCATGTAAGAACGGTATAAATCGACAGAAAGTAGTGTTCCCTTCCTACCGTCCTCAGGTCTTACAGGACCTACTCGAATACCTTTTCAAGAAATTCTAATTTTTTTTAAATTGGGTATTTGATTTTTGGGCACAACCAGCAATATTAAAACAATAAAAGACTTGGAATATTTCATTAGATTTGTAATGAATCCGGGAATGTATGACATTTTTATATTTAATTTGCAACACAGAAAATAAAGAACTTTATCACAACATTCAGACAGTCGTTTGCAATGACGGATACGATGGTGATATACACTATATATGGACGGATATAACTGTGGACTCACACTACATATGGATGGATATAACTGTGGCATTTACTCAGGGTTCCAACAGCTGAAAGCAAGTTAAATTATTTTAAAGATTTTTTTTAATGCCTTTTGATATCAAATTTAAGAACAAGTTGACAAAATCCAAACTTGCTAATGTAGGACGTCTTGAGTAGGCAATGACATAGATTACGTCTCCAACTCTCTCATTTGACTTAAATGTTAGGTGATTCGTCAGTGCTCAAATACCACAGAACCCTTGCTTTCACTGTAGGCGTACTGCCGAACGTCCGAAGATGTCATGCTGCTGTGGTCCCGGTTATTATCGGCCGGGTGGAAGCACGGTGAAAACAAAAGACACTAACAGAACTGGGAACTACCTAGTGCCTGTTGAAAGCTTGATTCTGAAGCTATGTGTTTCGTATGTTGCATGCGACTCCAATGCCTCGACTACCATGGTGCAGGGTTTAAAATATTTCTTACACACACTTCATCGTTCCTCGTACACATTATCTGACACAGCTTTCGCCATGGCGAAAACCGTTTGTCGGACAACCACTTCTCATTAAATTTACCTTTTCCCGTGGTATTGACGTGGATGGGTAGTGTTATGAGTGCACTGCAGGAAAGAGGTCTAAATATAATGGAAGCTAGGGCTCTTGTTGGTGCTAGGGATTAGTGGAGGTGGATAGTGGGATGTTTGGACGCGTTCTAAGGGATGGGCAGGGCACCCATACGATGCGGCAGGGGTAAACCAGCGAAAGCTGTCGGGCCCTGCTGTTGAACAGAAGAGCGTGTCGTGTCACCCTGACCTGAGTGACATGGCCGCTTTCTTGTGTCCCGTTTCATCTGGAGGGATGAAAGCATGACCAACTTGGGTGCCGAGGTGCTTGACTTGTATGGGTGTTTGGGCATTTGAGTTGGCCAAGGTCCCCAGATTTTTTTGGGTGTTTTTGCTACTTTTTCCCTTTTTATTTTCTGTATTTTTGTAAGTGTTAGTCTTGCCTTCGATCACCCCTCTCGAGGGATATTACCAGGGTAGATAGAAATACAAAGTAAATGTGTCTGTCCAAAGTCTTTTTTACAAAGTAAGCTGGAATTTGAATGTGTCTTCTGTCTCTGTGCTACAAGCTTTATCAAAACATCCCAGATGAAGGAAATTGCGCTTTCATGCACAAGTAATCTGAAAATAAAAAGGATAATCGAACAATTGCAATCAGAACACTCGCAATCATACTAAGACCATTACTGCGCATGCATGAACAAATTTCATGTGTTACACTACAGTATATGGTTCCTGCTTTATGGAAAATCACGCAATACTCCTGATTATGGAACGGATTACCCGTGGGCATTGAGGGAATACTGCAATTCCTTTTAAAAAAGACAATTTGACAATGACAGCCCTCATCAGAAACAAGATTAATTGATTAAACCCAGTGTCTCTTCAGTAGCTGTCAATACTGTTCCACTGACCTCCGCCACGGCACAAACGGAGCCCAGTGCCTCGCCCCTGAAACCGTACGTCTGGAGGCGCTCCAGGTCCTCGTGGCTTTGGATCTTGGACGTGAAATGGCGCACAGCCATCACGGGAGCGTCGGTGGCTTTGATTCCGCAGCCGTTGTCGCGTACTTCTATCCGGTCCAGGCCATAATTTTCCTGCAAGGGAAAAAATTGTCCTACAGGTTCCCAGGGCAATAAGCAGGTTGCATCAGAGCAAAAAAAACACATTTATTTTTATTGCGGTGGGGCAGAACTTCATACACCTGATTTCGATTTGGGTGACAAAAAGCCTCATTGAGAATTATATCGTGCAATATATTTGACATGTCTGCACTAACACATTAAAACAGTCAAAGTTACCAGTTTGACGTCAACGGTGGAAGCCTCAGCATCAAGTGCGTTTTCCAGCAGTTCCTTCACCACATTTGTCATTGAAGTGATCACTTGAGAGCTACTCAAGAGTCGCACAGTGTCTGCGGGCAGCTGCTTCATCATAGACCTAAAAAATTGTACATAAAAATGAATGAAATGCTACTTTAGAGCCAACAGGAGAGCTCATATAGTCGCGTAATGGTGACGTCCAATATTGGCACATATTCACTGTTAAAACTCAAATAGAACAGTGAGTAAGAGGGTATTGTTTAAAACAAACTGGTGCTTTTTTACAATAATATTGACAATATCCAAAAGTTAAATGTTACTCAATGAAAACGTAAACAAAAATGAAAGTCATGCTGTATAAAGTTGTTTTTTTTTAACGATTTGTATTGAGGACTGCAAATACAAACAAAACTGGCATGGAAAAGTCAATCAACAATAGTTAACAATTTTCAAGAGGACGTGAGGTGCAGTAAAATACAAAGAATAAAGTAAATAAATAAAGTTCAGATACTAAACTATGACATGTTTAAGTCAATACAAGCGTGCGATTCTTAAGTATATTATAAATCCCTTGGACAATGGGAATGTTCATCAAACTCAAAGATTCAACCGAAGGGAAAAAAAATATCACTGACAAAATTATAAAAAACAAGTTCACACCTTGGATACATTTTTTTGTGCATACATGTTTTTGCTGTACATAAGATCAATTGCATTTTCGTCACTCTTGTCCTGTAAAAGTAGTCTAAATGTCATATAATCTCTAGTCAAGTTGGTTGGAAAAGTTTAGATGTCATGAGTATTTTAAACCGATCGCGTCAACTGATGTGTTTTAATCATAAATGGAGATTTCTGACACGCTTCTTAGCTTTTCACCGACATGGGGTTTGAAGTGTCATCCCTGACCTAAGATATCTGAATTAGGGGTGGGTGGAGTGATCCAAATATCGATATTATTGATACTGAGCAAGTACTCGGATCAAATCGATACTATTCACCTGGGATTGATACTGAACGCCTCTGCCAATTTCCTCAAAGAGCCGCTTCTATATGTGGATAGTGGCAGTCCTTTTCTCTCTCACCTAGAGCCCTAGGCATAGAAACTGAAAAGGAGGGGACCAGGTACTAAGCCCTGCGGAACGCCACAGGCAACACTAAAAGGCTCAGAGGTCATATTACTGTATATCTTGCACAATGCATCCTATCTGAGAGGTAGGATTGAAGCAATGAGAGACCAATTCATTTTTCCAGCCCCTTCTCGAATCTTCTTCAATTTCCTCAACCTGAGGTTCTCGAGTTTTTCCTTGCCCCGTTGTAGGTTTCAGATCAGGGAATGCTGTTATGGTGGCCTGTGCAGCCCTTTGAGACTTTTTGTCATAAATGGTTATACAAATAAACATGACATGACAGGAGTAAGCCGGGACATTCTGCCAGAACTCTTGTCAAATTGGACATGAGAAGAGCATGTGGTCAGTGGTTTCAATATCTATGTTGCAACATGAAAAGTCATTATTTTCCATTTTAAAACGTGATTTTAAAAAAATATTTTGGTGGAAGAATATTATTAATAATATTAAAGTGTGTTTCTTTAACTCTGAGGGCTTTAGGTAATTTTAAATGTATAGTTATCAGTCTATTTATCACAGTGTCATCAAATTTAAAATGGATTTCATTTTTGTTTCGTTTTCTAGGAAATATCAATTTTGTTAAGCATTGTCTTGAGAGGTTATTATTAAATTTACTGTTTCAAATGACACCCCCCAGCTGTTATAGTTATAAATTGCTCAAGAATGGCCCTTTGAGATTTGATCATCAACATCAGTGGAACTGTTTATTCTAGGTTCATGTGCGGTCCTTTCTAAAGGTTTCTTCATTTTCCTCATGTCAAGGTTTTTGAGTTTTTCCTTGCCCTCAAGTAAATTTTAGATCAGGGAGCACCATAATATTAGTCTGTAGTTTGCAATAATATGGTCTGTGCAGCCCTTTGAGACTGCTCGTGATTAAGGGCATCACAAATAAACATGGCTTGACTTGACTTGAGGTTTTTGAGTTTTTCCTTAGCCTCATGTAGGTTTTAGATCAGGGGATGCTGTTATAATAGTAATAGTCAGTGCAGCCCTTTCAGACTTCTTGTGTTTGAGGGCGTCACCAATAAACACAACTTGAACAATTTATTATATATGTAGATTTCGGTGGCTTGAAGTCCTATTTGATTTTAAAATTTTCATAACTTAATATTCCACCGTTCTAATTATTGCTTCTCCATGGTAAACAGAAGAGCTAATGGGGTCGCATGATGATGCAGTCACACATTGACATAAAATCGCTTATACTCGAATATAAAAAAGGTAGAGAGGATAGTTTAAAAATAAATAACGATAGGATGAGAACTTAGAATAATATTGTTACATATGTACCGAAGATAAATGTCACTAAATAAAAAGGTAAACAAAAATGATAGTAATGCATCGTTATAGTAAGCAAGTGAGCTAGTCGGGTCGCATAACGATGACGTCATATATCACGATAAAATCGCTTTTACTTAAATTATAGGGCAGGGCGGGTTTTTTTTAAGCCAAGTAATGAATAAATTAGTACTTACAGCAATTTTGTCACATCCGTACCGAAGCCTAATACTGTAAAATGATTAAAACAGCGTAAAACTGCTTCAACTTTGACAGCGTCGTGGGACGAAAACACTAAAGCGAGTTCCCGCTTCGGTATATTAAGCGCTGATTGGTTGGAAGTTAAAGGTAGGCGTTTCCTATATAATTTAAGTGCCCTGCTTTTTAACTTGGTAGGCACAATTTAGTTGCAAACGTATCTCCTTACTCTTAAATTATCCTTTGCCAGCACACAAAACAAAGTTATACTCGATAAGATACTATATAGCACGATTAGAGAGATACACATTTGCTCAAAAAGAACTTTAAGATTAACAGGGAGATTTACTTTACAGAATATGACGTAGTTGCCACCGCTTTACCCAACTTCCGGTTTGTGTCTCACTGTGCTCGTCATCGTCTACGTAGAGAACATCAACAACAAGGTTGATTTTAATTTTTCTCTGCAACAGATTTCGTCTACCAGCTTTTATTCAACTTGCTGATTTACCATGTAAGTCACCAGGTCATTATAATATATTACCTTTTATCTAATGAAGCTACAAGTGGATAATTTCCGTGCATAGTCTGCGCCATATTCTTTGCAACTACAAACGTGCACAACACTTCTTTATCAGGCCTCCTTTCCGATAGTTTTCCTGTTCATTATAATTGAAACGTCGATGGTGCATATCTCTCACTGATCTAACAGCTGTTTCCTCTAGGAGTTGTCAAAAAAGAGCTTGAAGGTTTATGTCTGGTAGAAAAAGCCGGTGTGATGAGTGTTTTGTGAGCCGTGGTCGACTGCAGCCTTTAAAACAATGTGCACATAAGATGATTTAAACCAAATAGATGCACAAATAAACGTTAGGTTCAACGTTATGGACAAAGATTGCTTTCTGCTTTGTGGGCTTGAAATACAATGCACACGTTGATCCGAGTTGCAATCTGAAAGGAAGACAGGGAACAAAGTTCAACAAGATTGACTCGTGTATAAATACGGTATCACATCGAGGTCCAATGATCAAAGGTGAGAGTCTGGAGGGACTTATTTGTGTCTCATCTCATTAGCTGCACCGCTTATCCTCAGTAGGGTTGCGGGGGTGCTGGAGCCCATCCCAGCAATCATCAGGCAGTGGGAAGGGGACACCCTGAACTGGTTGCCAGCCAATCGCAGGGCACACGGGGACAGACAACTCGCTCGGTCATTCACACCTAGAGACAATTTGGACCGGCCAATCCACATGAAATGCATGTCTTTGGAATGTGGCCGGAGGAAACCCACACAAGCGGGGAGAACATACAAACTCCGCACAGGAAGTCCGGTAGCTGGATTTGAACCCACACAGGAGGTTCCCAAGACCTTAGAACTGTGCTGCACACGTGCTAACCACTGCGCCGCCGTGTCACGAAAAAATAGCTTCATTGAGTCCACTATTTAAAGTGTGAGATTCATAGTTTGGTTTTGGTGATTATTTTTAGTGTGTTAAAGCTCTTAACAGTTCACAACAGCAGCGCTTTACAATGTTTTTCACGCTTACCCATTCACACACACTTACACACCGACAGGGAGTCAGCCATACAAGGTTCATACCTGTGTATCAGGGGCAATAGGGTGTCTTGCCCAAGGACACTTTGACATTTAACTCGCAGGAGCCGGGAATCGAACCTGCGACCTCTTGGTCTCAAGATGAGCGCTCTAACTCACGAGGGTTAAAAAAGTGCTTGAATTTTTAGTAAAGTGCGTGTAAATGCTTGAAATCTTTTCCATGTTTCCCAAAAATTCTGCTTAAAAACGATTGCTCTCTGGTGGCTTTGCATTGCCATTGCATTTCTTCTCCCCTTAAATACGTCAAAATCTCACAATACACGGCCCCAGTCATCCTCTCTTTAATGCAGTGCAGTCGTCCTGTCCCATGTGCCGAAAAACACCCCCAAAGCATGATGCTACCAGCCCCATGCTTTACAGTAGGGATGGTGTTTTTGGTATTGTACTCTTCATTCTGGATTTATGACCAAAAAGTTCCATTTTGGTCTCATCTAACCACAAAACCTTCCCCCATGACTCCTCTGTATCAACCAAATGGTCATATGCAAACTTAAGACGGGCCTTGACATGTGCTGGTTTAAGCAGGGGAACCTTTCGTGTGATGCATGATTTTAAACCATGACGTCTTATTAGCTACAGTTACCTTGGAAACGGTGGTCCCAGCTCGTTTCTGGTCAATGACCAACTCCTGTCGTGTAGTTCCGGGCTGATTCCTCACCTTTCTTAGAATCGTTGAGACCCCACGAGGTAATATCTTGCATGGGGTTCCACTCCGGTTGAGAATGACCGTCATGTTTAGCTTCTTTAATTCTTTAATGATTGCTCCAACAGTGGACCTTTTTTCACCAAGCTGCTTGGCGACTGCTCCGTAGCCCTTTCCAGCTTTGTGGAGGCGTGCAATTTTCTCTCTGGTGTCTTTGGACAGCTCTTTGGTCTTCGCCATGTTACAAGTCAAAGTCTTACTGATTGTATGGGGTGGACAGGTGTCTTTCTGCAGCTTCTGACCTCAAAACGGTGCATCTGATTCAGGATGATACATGGAGTGCAGGTAGACTTCTAATGGGCGGATGAACAGGTCTTTCAGGGTCAGAATTCTATATGATGCACAGGTGTTAAAATATCTATTGGCAGCTGTATCACACAAATAATTTGTTAAAAAATCATGCATTGTGATTTCTGGATTTTTCTTTTTAGTTTAGCTCCCTCGCAGTGGACATTCACCAACGATGAAAATTCAGACCCCTTCATGAAAATAGCAGGGGGTTCAAATACGCATTTTCTTCACTGTGTCTGGAAAGATATGTCTCAAAATCAAATATACTTGCAATGTACTCATCATCAGCTGCACCGCTTATCCTCATTAGGGTCGCGGGGGTGCTGGAGCCCATCCCAGCAATCATCGGGCAGTGGGCAGGGGACACCCTGAACTGGTTGCCAGCCAATTGCAGGGCACACAGGGACAGACAACTCACTCGCTCAGTCACACCTAGGGACAATTTGGACCGGCCAATTCACCTGAAATGCATGTCTTTGGAATGTGGGAGGAAACCGGAGTGCCCGGGGGAAACCCACGCAGGCACGGGGAGAACATACAAACTCCGCACAGTAAGGCCGGGAGCTGGATTTGAACCCACGCAGGAGGTTCCCACAACCTCAGAACTGTGCCGCACACGCGCTAACCACTGCGCCACCGTGCTGCCCCTGCAATGTACTCAATATCTAAAAATCACGTCATATTTTGATGAATGTACACAAAATATAAAAAATGGCATATATAGATATATACTTGTGGTTCTGAGAAAAATATGATTCAATCGCTATTTTGTTTTAGTTGATATCGGATACATTGGAAAATTGGCTTCGAAAGTCCTTAAAAAGTGCTTGAATTTGGCCATGAAAAAGGGGTACAAACCCCGGGGTTCTCGAAAAATGTGTTCTTCTATACCGTAAAGTGAAAAAGTCACAAGGCGGGGATGCCATATCCCGGGGGGGTCTACTCTACTTACACACCCGCCCAAGATTTCTCTTTCCCGTTTTGTATTTTCCAGACCAGGATGAACGTGGGTGTGGCACACAGCGAGGTGAACCCCAACACGCGAGTGATGAACAGTCGAGGAATATGGCTGACGTACGCTCTGGGGGTCGGCATACTTCACTTCATTTTGCTGAGCATTCCTTTTTTCAGCGTGCCCATCGTGTGGACGCTCACCAACGTCATCCATAACTTGGTGAGTGGAGTGCGGTGCTTTCAAAATGCCCCTGGGAATCATTGTATTATCATGTCCTAGTCATGAATTTGCAGCACCTGCAATCCTCAACACTGCACGCACAACTGCTATGGAGGCATTCGGCTATCGTCTCGACTTAGTCATTCTTTAGGACGTTTAACCCCGATACCGATAAGAATCTGTTGACAAAACCAGCTCAAACTGTTCTACCATGGGAAAAGAGCTTTAGAAATGCAATGTACCTATGGCTAAGCCCCACCCCCAACGTGATGAGCCAATCAGAGTGCGCCAACCCAATACACTCGGACAATCTCTGCTGGCATGTCCATTCAAATGCATTGCAGGTCGTCAATTTTCGTCTTTTTTCTGACATTTCAAACTTGAAAATGGTCGAGCAGTGTGCATGGGGTACATGCAAATCTGATACAAGGTATCCTGAGAGGCTGGGTGATGGGGCGTATATTTTTACCCCTTCCTAGTAATGGCAAAATTAAACCTCATAAAGCAGATAAGCCATCCATTATCTGCACCGCTTATCCTCAGTAGGGTCGCGGGGGTGCTGGAGCCCATCCCAGCCATCCTCGGGCAGTGGGCAGGGGATACCCTGAACTGGTTGCCAGCCAGTCGCAGGGCACACAGGGACAGACAATTTGCTCCCCCATTCACACCTAGGGACAATTGGGACCAGTTAATTAACCTGACATGCATGTTTTTTGAATATGGGAGGAAACCGGAGTGCCCGAAGGAAACCCATGCAAGCATGGGGAGAATATGCAAACTCCACACAGGAGGTTCAATTTCATGATTCCAGAACTGTGCCGCACACGCGCTAACCACTGTGCCGCCGTGCTGCCCAGCAGATAAGCCGTCAATGGAAATGCACTACACACGCAGGGGCTTCAAGATGATTTATTACCTCGACCACGCCATCATGTGGACCAAAATGTATAACATGCTTGTGTAAAACACGCTCTGAATACAATATATGGAGAGTGTATCATGAAGTGTTCTGTATAGCTTTGACGTGGATGGATAGTGTTATGAGTGCACTTTAACTAAAAAAAACAACAATTTTTCGAAAGTTTTTGGACCCAGGCGAATTCTTTGTGTGCAGAGAATTCCGCCTGCTTTCAAAAAAACCCTCTTTCACATGGTACGAATGACGCTGTCGACGCTTTTAATAATCGATTCAGTGTTGCAGTCCTACTCTGCACACAGCGCAAGGCACTCCCCTTCTCTCTTTTGCCCAGTGCAGTCTGTGCCGAAGGTAAATACGACGTTATACTTTTGGTTTGCAGTATTTTGTGACATTTTTACAAAAGAACTTTGCTTGCACCTTGTCTTGGAACCATTATTTAGGACAAAAATTACAGTCAAAAGGAGCCTCAACATTCTTAATTAACTGAGGAATGGAGACAAATTTTTGATGATATATATATATATATATATATATATATATATATATATAAAATTGATACTAGACAGGCTCTGGCATTACTCTTATTTCATAAATATGATCAAATCATCAAATGACACACAGTGAAATAAAATGTGCTGAAGAATTAGCTCTTGTCTGGAGAGCTGAGTAACAGTTTGGTTGAATTTTCTCTTAGAAAATATGGTGTGGCTCTCTTAATATTTTTAATTTTCAATATTTTGCTATTATGGCTTTCTGGGTCAAAAAAGTTCCCGACCCCTGCTTTAAAGGCTAGCGGGAAAAGCTATTGGAAAGGCCATTTATCCCTTGCTAGAACGTGGTTTACTTTTCATGGAGTCGCTTGTTCTTGGATTTTTACCATGCATTGTTTTCTGCATTCTGATTGGCTAAACAGTCTCCCCACTTATTGCTATAAAACCCATTAATTTTTCATACGCGAGACAGTAGAAGTGCCAGATGTATCTCTAAGGATGATCTTAGCCTAGTGGTTAGCCTAATAAGGAGCAAGCAAGCTGTAGAGCAGAGGCCAGGAACCTATGTCTCTTTTCATAAGTACATCTGGCTCGGAGATATTCATTTTTATCTATTGCACGTTTCTCCATGGCAGTCAAAAATTGAGTGATTACAACCCGATGTTGGTACATTCAAAGACTGAGCAACACAAACTTATTTTGGTTCAGCTGGACAGGGATGGGCGCCACCAGGCTGTACTTGCCCAAGACACACCAGAGGAAGTGGTGCCTCTGCAACCCTTGTGGTTAGGAGAAACACCCATTTTAAGTGGTATATTTATAGTGATATGGGACATAGGCCCTATAAGTATACTTTTTCCTAATTTTGAACACATTGTCAAATGGCACAGAGTGAAACATAAATGTGCTAAAGAATTAGCTAGTCTGGTGAGAGGGCAGTGTTCTGGTTTGCCCGCGTCCCTGCGTCCTAGACGCATTATTTTTGCTGGGGACGCATTGTGTCAAATCAACGTGCGTCCCCGGGACGCAACTTTTTTGACACGAAATTGTCGTTATCATTTTTTAACAAAGATTTACCGCACTCCAAACTTTTCGTGAGGCAGATCTGCCATTGTTGTTTTGGTCTCGCGGTTCGAGTTTTCGTCCGGACGCCGATCTCCAGTTCGAGTTGTGTAGCGAAAGTCAGTTTCTTTTTAGAGAACCGGCTTTTTCGGCTCAACTCATTAAAGAGCCGGCTCTCAAACGGCTCACTTGCTTTGATGCATTATATTACAAATGATTATGTTGTATAAAGAAGTTAAGAAAAAAAGGAAGTAGAAATGGAGAAAATGAAAAAAAGACAAGTTTGTGGTGATCCCTTTTAATCAGTATATTACCAACAATAATTTAATGTGGAAAATGAATTCATAATTTGAATAAGAAAATGTATTATTCTACTTAATTATATTTGCATGTATTTTTTCCTTCTACAGTAAATGTCCAAGCAACTTCATTTTTGAACTTTTTTTATAATAAACCTCAGTCATGTCGAGCAACTCAGTGTCTCACAACAAAATGTTCATGAACAATATACAGGGAGTGCAGAATTATTAGGCAAGTTGTATTTTTGAGGATTAATTTCATTATTGAACAACAACCATGTTCTTAATGAACCCAAAAGTCTCATTAATATCAAAGCTGAATATTTTGGAAGTTGGAGTGGGGCTTTTTTAGTTTTAGCTATTTTAGGAGGATATCTGTGTGTGCAGGTGACTATTACTGTGCATAATTATTAGGCAACTTAACAAAAAACAAATGTATACCCATTTCAATTATTTATTTTCATCAGGGAAACCAATATAACAGCTCAACATTCACAAATATACATTTCTGACATTCAAAAACAAAACCAAAACAAATCAGTGACCAATATAGCCACCTTTCTTTGCAAGGACACTCAAAAGCCTGCCATCCATGGATTCTGTCAGTGCTTTGATCTGTTCACGATCAACATTGCGTGCAGCAGCAACCACAGCCTCCCAGACACTGTTCAGAGAGGTGTACTGTTTTCCCTCTTTGTAAATCTCACATTTGATGAGGGACCACAGGTTCTCTATGGGGTTCAGATCAGGTGAACAAGGAAGCCATGTCATTAGTTTTTCTTCTTTTAGACCCTTTCTTGCCAGCCACGCTGTGGAGTACTTGGATGCGTGTGATGGAGCGTTGTCCTGCATGAAAATCATGTTTTTCTTGAAGGATGCGGACTTCTTCCTGTACCACTGCTTGAAGAAGGTGTCTTCCAGAAACTGGCAGTAGGACTGGGAGTTGAGCTTGAGTCCATCCTCAACCCGAAAAGGCCCCACAAGCTCATCTTTGATGATACCAGCCCATACCAGTACCCCACCTCCACCTTGCTGGTGTCTGAGGCGGACTGGAGCTCTCTGCCCTTTACCGATCCAGCCACAGGCCCATCCATCTGGCCCATCAAGACTCACTCTCATTTCATCAGTCCATAAAACCTTGGAAAAATCCGTCTTGAGATTTTTCTTGGCCCAGTCTTGACGTTTCAGCTTGTGTGTCTTGTTCAGTGGTGGTCGTTTTTCAGCCTTTCTTACCTTGGCCATGTCTCTGAGTATTGCACACCTTGTGCTTTTGGGCACTCCAGTGATGTTGCAGCTCTGAAATATGGCAAAACTGGTGGCAAGTGGCATCTTGGCAGTTGTACGCTTGACTTTTCTCAGTTCACGGGCAGTTATTTTGCGCCTTGGTTTTTCTACACGCTTCTTGCGACCCTGTTGACTATTTTGAATGTAACGCTTGATTGTTCGATGATCACGCTTCAGAAGCTTGGCAATTTTAAGAGTGCTGCATCCCTCTGCAAGATATCTCACTATTTTTGACTTTTCAGAGCCTGTCAAGTCCCTCTTCTGACCCATTTTGCCAAAGGAAAGGAAGTTGCCTAATAATTATGCACACCTGATATAGGGTGTTGATGTCATTAGACCACACCCCTTCTCATTACAGAGATGCACATCACCTGATATGCTTAATTGGTAGTAGGCTTTCGAGCCTATACAGCTTGGAGTAAGACAACATGCATAAAGAGGATGATGTGGTCAAAATACTCATTTGCCTAATAATTCTGCACTCCCTGTATATGATATAAGGAAACACATGTACAATATAACATTGTTAACTACATAAATAAACTTAAAAAATATTTTTTTTGTATTTTGTAAGGGAAAATACGATAGTTTGTAAGGGCATGGAGCAGACTCAATTTTGGGGAGCCATAGATCTCTATTGGGACCCATAGATTTTTGAGCATGCGAGTCCCCGGGACTCATCACTTTTCACAGGTAAAATGAACACTGAGAGGGTTTTGTTGAATTTTGTCTTCAAATATTTGGTGTGACTTTCAAAAAAAATCTAAATATTCTTGCTTTAATGGCTCTTTGGGTCAAATAGGTTCCCGACCCCTGGTTTAGAGAATAAACCACTTCAGTAGCTGAGCCGGGCCAAATTTAACCTGCTTTCATGCAAGCGAGTTGAGGCTAAATATAGCCAAGATCATAAACTTATCAATATTTTGTTATGTTACAGTATACTGTACAACCCATTTCCTCCGCACTCTCCTCACCTTTTAAACCACAGACCCATTTTCCTCCCTGACTTTTACATGATTATGGGTTGCTATACTACACACTGTCACTTTAAACTAAAATACAAGACTTTTGTGATTATACAGGGAATGTACGTATTCATGCACGCGGTGAAAGGGACACCCTTCGAGACTCCCGACCAAGGCAAGGCCCGACTCCTCACGCATTGGGAACAGCTGGACTACGGTGTGCAGTTCACGTCCTCGAGAAAATTCTTCACCATTTCGCCCATTATTCTGTAAGTCGGTCGTAGCCATTTAGAACATTCCAAACAAATAAGGATGCACGATCATTATCGGACCGATAACGGGCAACTACTGTGTATGTTACAGTTAACGGGACAATTGAAAGAAATACCAGATTATTCGCCACTTGAGGTTTGCTAAAATCAGACATTGTTTGTTTTAAAGATTCAAAAAAATTTTATGTTCCTTATCAAAATATAGTTTGATTTTTATCTCAAAGTAGTAGCACAACTAGGTCATGTGTACAATGTGTACAATAGGGCTGCACGATAAACCGAAATGAACTGACATTGCCATGTGACGTAGTGCGATTGTGTAATCGCATGACACTGCGGTATTTTTCAAGGATTTATAGACAGCAAACATGGACAAAGGTCCCCAGTTGAGGGCGCTGTTTACCAAAATTCAACCTAATAAACTATATCTATTTACCCTGGTCATATCCCTCAAGAGGGGCGACCGACAGCAAGACAAAAACACGTATATAAAAACAAAGAAAATAAAAAGGTAGCAAAAAAAATGACCATGGCCAACCCAAATGGCCAAACACCAAAACAAGTTAAGCACCTCGGCACCTAAGTCGGTCATGCTTTCGTCCCTCCGGATGAAACGGGACACCAGAAAGCGGCCGTGTCACTCGGGTCAGGGTGACACAACACACTCTTCTCTTCAACTTCAGGGCCCGACAGCTTTCACTGGTTTACCCCTGCTGCATCATACGGGCGCCATGCCCATCCTTTTAGAATGGGTCTAAACATCCCACTATCCTTTTACAACACCTACTTTATTAGGTTTATTATCAAGTTAAATTCCCCTAAAATCCCAATCCAAGACATACCCAAAGTAAATTGAATGCTGTTTGGAGAATCTGGACTGTATTGGTCTAAATTGAAAAGTTACACTATGTACCTGACTGAAATAAACACTGCAAGTGCCACTAACACGAGCAATCTAAGTTGAAACACACAGAAATAGTAGGCTTTTATTCTCGCCTGAATTTTATTTTCCCGATCACATGCGAGATGAGTGTAGCATGGGCATCTTAGCTGGAAAACAGCTGGGACAATAGAATGAAGCCTTTTCTAGTCCCAGGTCAAATTTGATCACAATTTGAAAAACTCAACATTTTTCTAAGGGTGTGTGTAGGCATTTCCAAAAGTGGACATTTGGGGACTCCAAAGGGACAAGTGACTGGTGAAATACAGACGCGTCTTTGCTTCTCAACATGTTGGGCGCCACTTATTTTGGAGAGAACGTTGTTTGGCGTCGCCCCAAAAAATACGCAGAGAGGAGATACTGGAGAGCTTGACTGTTATCGGTCACATGACTCAGGATGTTGCAAATGTATGGACTTCTGAACTTTAGCAAGTAATATATAGAATACGAATAGTAGCAGCAGAATCTGGTGGCGTCTCTTCTCTCTTAACTTTTCGAAATCAGCAAGAGCAATTCTCTCTACCTCTTTGTAATCTGCGTGAGGCAATGGAGAGCTTGACTGTTATCGGTCACAAGTTAAATCAATCAGCCGACATGACTTGGTAAAAGCATTTATGTTTTTCATTAGAATTTTTTTTCATAATAATTTTTTATATTATTTTTATAGAAGTAGCATAACTTGGTTGTTCATCCTCTCCATCTCAGTGTAAAATGCGCGAGGCACCGGATAACTTGCAATACATGTTATCAGTCAGGATGTGTGAAGGTTCTTGTGATTGTTGGGCCTCAGTGATGACATTGAGTTTTGTTTATAGAATTTTTCAGCTTTTTTTGGTTGCACTCATGTGTAACCTCCGATTTAAATACGATTTGCAGATTAAAATGCAAGTCCATGATCTTATTAAGCATGTCGTTCAATTTTTCCCATTTTAGGCCAGAATCGGTCTCCAGAAGCAGGATTTTAGTTAACAAAGAAAAAATGTTCGTCTTTATTCACAGATCTATTCAGATTCAGATATACTTTGTCATTCTTGTACACGTGTATACAGAACGAAATGTCGATACATTTGACCTGCAGTTTCCTTGAATGTACAGATATAAATAAAATGTTGTATTGAGTTGGAGTATTGAAGTACTAATAATATACTAAATCATTATAGCTATGTATAGTATTATACAGTAGTGCAAAGAGTGCAAGAGGAGCAGCTAACCAGATGTGGAAAATGGTACTCACAGATCTATCTTAAACTATTTCAAAATTTTTTTTTTCAGTTATTTCTTGGCGAGTTTCTACACCAAATACGACGCAGGGCACTTTTTCATCAACACGGCTTCGCTTCTCAGCGTCCTCATCCCCAAACTGCCGCAACTGCACGGCGTCAGAATTTTGGGGATCAACAAATACTAAAGGTTCCACGTGGAAGCGACATGATTACCTTCCGTCTAAGGAGGTTAAAAGAATTTTCGGCCTGGTCTGACCCGGGCTGGCCCAGGTATCAGTGAGGCTTTGGATGATTCTTTTCCAACATGGTGACACTACTGGCTGTAATGTTTTTTAGCCACAACAATGCCCCAAATGTATTTTTTTTCTCCTAAACAAAATAATGATTCTTTCTGTTTTTGGTACACTGATTTCCAAAATACAGTAGACGCCTGGGATCCGAAATGAATCTATTCTATAGTGGGGATTGCCACGTAAATGGTTTGGATTTATATCGCGCTTTTTCAAGACCTCCCAAAGCGCTTTACAATGTGCTTCACACTTACCCATTCACACACACACACAAACCAATAGGGAGTCAGCCATGCAAGGCGTCCACCTGCTTATTGGGGGCATTAGGGATTCAGTGTCCTGCCCAAGGACACTTCGACATATAACACGGAGGAGCCGGGAATCGAACCTGCAATCTCTTGATCCCAAGACGAGCGCGCTACCTCCTAGGCGGGGATAGAAACCTAGATCATTAATTCCCAGGTAAAGGCATGAAGAATTTGTATGTGGGTCATTCCTGTTAATCGGTGCCATTTGAGTCCCGTTGACATAAATTGTATATTTTGTGTAAAAATGGGCTTATACTTATTTTTAAAAGATGTTCTTTTATACTTAAACGCCCTTTACGAAAGGACACAACGATGTATATGCAGGATGAATTAATTTTAATTAGAATACTCTGATTATACTACAAGTAAACTTAATGTATGTCCCCAGTCATTTTTGCTTGACTTCTTTTACTAATAAGTGAGAAAAATCTAATCAATTGGCACCCAATAGTAAGAATGATCTACATGCAGTACATATTAATAATTAGCAATAAAATAGTATAAAATAAATACTCACGTGTAATATATGCTAGTATGACTAAATAAGATTTAGCTTGGTGTGATGTGATCTGAGCCGGTCTAGTTGAGTAGCAGATGGATGCATAAGAAGGGAGGAGAGTGGACTAAAAATGAAAACCGATTCAAAAAAATTGCACTTCAAGGGATAGTAGTCATTTGTGTTCCTTCTTCGTATTTCTTGATAATTGCAAGCTTTGTTTCCAAGGTTATATTTTTGCCTTAGCGTCACTGCAAATCCATAGCTAATAAAGTACATAAAAAGGAATTGTATCACATTAACTCGCAAGGTCTTTACGAAGCACACCAGATTCTAAAATCAAAGGCATTGTGGGAAGTAGTTTAGCCAATGGCATATCAACATTTTCATGATGCCGTGACACAAACCAATAGCAAGCCTGAATTTTATGATTTCGACCAACATTTTATAATAGAGACATAACTAAGTTTGTTTTGGATCTTTATCGTGCAGGAAATGTCATTAAACATCTCATTACACGCCTTAAACTGAAAACGCCGTAAAGCAGGGTCGCTGTATCCCGGGGGTCTATTGTTAATTCACCCTTTGACGAATTAATGCATACATCTGTAATTCTGGATATATATTCTATGAATACTTGAAGTCAATCACAGGGCAGGTATTTTGTGCATTTCTTTTGTGAATGTGAAATCTTTTCATGGTGTCAAATGGAAGTAAGAATATTTCGACCAAACCGTCTCGTATTAAATTGTTTTTTCCCTTTATGGCATTCAACCTTTGTTTCAGTCTGTATGTTTTTTTAAATATCTAAAATGTACACTCCTCTTTTTGGTCCTTATCTACTTAAATCTGCTGTAAATTTTTAACATTTATTAGACAGAAATCTGACTCCGAAGACACTTCAGGTGTATTGTCTAAACCCTTACAGTTGGAACATATTCAAAAGTCGGAGAAATTGGGCTGAGCGATGAGTATAATCCACATATTAATTTATTTAGCCTAATCAAAGACTTGGAACAGATCAGGTCTTTTGGCCGTGCCAAATTACAATCGTGTGGAGAAGACCCGGGGGGGCTCAATGGTTTTTCCAAGTTATGACACATGGCGATGAAATGTTCACGCCCCATGACCAAGCCTCTGCCGATTGGTCCACACTGTTGCCGATGCAGACTTCCTAATCCCCCTTTGAAAAATGGGAGGAGGGGTGATAGGTCATCGCCCTCCGGACAGAATGGGGCAAGACACACATTCCAACCCCCCAGGCGAGGTGATAAGTCATTGCTATTTGCACAGAATGGACCAAAGAAAACGCATTCCAACGCGAAGCGCGGTTTACGACACCCTTCTGCCATAGTTCGCACTCGAAGGCTGAAGTCCAACTTAGGACAAGTATATTTGACTTTACGTAAGATAAAACTGTATAAAATAGTATATAACTTCACCGCTATGCCAGATTTAGGAACACAGTCATCTAATAGCCATGAAATCTTAATAATAAACAGTTAAGATTTAAAAAAGCATATGTTGAAATTAAATGAACTACAAAAAAACTAATATTACAAAATGTACCTTTAGAAAAAAAGACAGTAAACTTGCAGTTACTGCAAGTGTCCAGCAGACAGCACTAACGCATCATAAATGACCATAGAAGAATCAACACTGTCCATAAAAAAAGAACCAAAAATAGAAAGACTGCTCGAATTGCTTTCCCAGGTTATCATATTTTTCATAGAAAATGCGTATTTCATAATTTGCTACGAACTGGTGTAGGAAACGATGGAAGATTCGTAGTAATTGGTAGCACTGGAAATGCATATCAATGCGCTAATTACTGGTAATTATATGCAGGCAATACACAAAGAGGTAAGTATTAGTTTCAGGAGCGAGCAGCAGCAAGTCAACTGCAGGAGAGAGAGTGGGAAAGGTGAGATGGCACAACATTCATTTGGACAGGTAACTTAAAATTAGTTTTATCTGGTTATATCAGTATCAGAAATTATTTTCCCCCAATTTCATTAACACTCCACTTATTGAAACATGAATATTTTGTTTGTTTGTTTGTACATGATTCAATTATTTGTTTGTTTGTACATGATTCAAATTGAATCTTTTCTTCCGGCGCCGTCACGAATGGCAGCCACTCCAGCAGCTCCCGTGTTATTTTCGATTGTTCTCTATTGTTCTCAGCTCAGGGATGCTGCTGGAAATGTGAATTTCCCTTCGGGGATGAACAAAGTATCTATCTATCTATCTATCTATCTATCTAATCGGACACAAAAAAGTAGCTTTCTGCTTCAAAAAGTTTGGTAACCCAAGTTAGGCTAAGACATTTTGAGATGAGAGGCTAACTTCGAATCTAAAAACAAGACTTTTATTTTGGATTTATGTAAAGCATATCAGACACCTCCCTGTACTAAAATATCAATGACCGACCGAGTCAAGTTCTTCACACTCTTGCCTCATGACTCCTTTGTAAACCTCGAAGCGATGGTTCAGTTCTTTCATGGAATGGATTTTGTACTTAGTCCCTAAAGCTCCGTCTGTAAAGACCGCCCCGTAAAAAACTCGACCGATTCTCGAGTGGACCAGGGCCATGGCGCACATGACGCAAGGTTCTCTGGTCACGTACAAGTCGTACCCGGTGCAGATGTACGGGTCCGAGACGGGGGACGGAAACCAGCGGCATTCAGGGTACCCGTCCAGTCGATAACAGCCGCTGCCTTGCCCCCGGGCCACTAAATCGATGCACACCATGACGGCGTGATAGAGTGGGTGGTGCCCTCGACAATCGTGGGCCACTGCTACGGTCCTTTTGGAAACTGGGTCTACCACCACCGCCCCTACGGCCTCCATCCCGAGGGTTTTTGCTACCAGGGCGGCAGTTATAGCCTCAGACATATACAAGTGCATCTCGGCTTTCTGGTCCGGGGTGAAGTAATCTCCTCGGAGAACATCGGTCAACTGCTTGTCCTCGTGGAAAGCTGTGGGCCAATGCTTGCTCGCCAGCTCGAATTGAGGTCTGGTCAAAGGGGGGCGACCGGGTACCTGAACCACGAAAGGCTCGCCGAGCGAATCGCCTAACAGATCCAAGTCTGGAACTTGACTCGCCGGACACAGAAGGATGTCCAGAGATTGAGGGCAACCGTCTTCCGATTTGGCGGCCCGGACTCTTTTGACATGCTGGAGGTCTGTCAAGGGGTAAAGCTCGTTGAGGTCTCGGACCAGTCGGGATGTAGATCGCTTGTTGAGGACAGGAGCGGCGAAGACCTCGATCAGTTCGATGGCGTTGGTCAGCTCGTCTGACAGGACCGGGTGAGCCACCCAAGAGTCCGAGTCGCATGTGCTGCCTTTCCTTCGCTTATTTAATGGTTCCATTTTGGGGTTTTTCAATCTCCTCCTGTTGGATCGAATTTAGACCAAATTCATGTAGTCAGTTTTTGTACACTACATTCGAAAATGTGGAACAGGTAGTCTTGTTTCACTGTCTACGTTGACATGCAGGCAATAATCAAATTGGAAATAGACTACACATTTATAAACACATTTAAGTCATCAGACTGTGCGCAGGCAGTTTCTCTCATCTGGGATATTTTGATGACCCAAGGCACAGTGGGACTTATAGTAGATGAATAATACATACACTTTGGCCTACTGGCTTAAAACCTCATTTGCAATTGGTTGATTTCTGCGGGGCCTTTCTGTTTTAATTTCTGTTACAGGTATATCAATTTATTTATACTATAGTGGATGCCACAGTTGTATCCATCTATGTAGACTGTAAGTCTCTGCTTCTGGCAAGCCAGGCTTCCTACAGCTTAAGTTAAATTCAAGACGTTTTGAGACTTTTACTGCCTTTTGGAATCAAATTCAAAATCAAGTCGACAAAAAAACCCAAAACAATTGAAACAAACTAAACACAAATATTTCTTTCACACAATACACCTTGCCTTGTACACTTTACCCGAGGTAGCTTTTAGCCATGGTGAAAAACATTAAATATACACTTTGCCTTGGTCGAAAGTAAACTTCATTGTCCCAAGTTGCTATGTATATTGTGGGTAGACCCTAGACATGCATCCGACTGAAACCACATCACCATTTTGATAGCTCCAACATTGTGGTCACGCCATGTTGCCACCAGTAATAAATTAAAAAGGTCAATTGATAAATGTTCCTAAATATTTAGTTCAAACAAATAACCTTATCAGTGTGTTCACATTTAAGACTTTCAAAATTTGGATTCAAGACATTTTAATGCCAATTAAGGTCTTATTTTTAGAATAATGAATTTAATGCCTTTTAAGACGTTTCAAGCACCTGTGGGAACCCCGTTAGTTAACTTTGGTGAGTGAAATAAATACATCATTATTTAATGTCAAAAGCGGAACGTAGATACAACATCTATCTACATTAATATGTCACTCTCGCGTCTCCCATGTAATCTGAGTACAGTACTCGCAAACCCAATGTATATGGGAGTTATTCATCAGTCTCCAGGAATGTGAACGATTCATTCGAATTGCTCCAAAAAATTCTGTTTTCAGATCGCAGTCGGACTAAACCCTGCATGTAAACATAGACATGTTGTGGCACTTGTGTACAACTTCAGCGAGAACTAGACATACCAAGAATAACTGCGCCTGTCAAAAGGAACCACAGTGACATCCTCGAGTTGTCTCTTAAAAGGACAGCATGTTTAACACCAAAATCGGCAGTCAACATTAATTGTATGCTAAATCATATATCCTTCGGAAAAACGATCGTCTTGAAATGATTTTTTACAAAAAATTCTACAAACTATGACCAAATGGTGTAAGATGACAGGCAAAAGTAGGCATTTCAAAATGGATTTGCCTTGATTTCACACCTTTAATTATTAAGTTCAAGATGCATTCATGTATAAAGCATTCCTGTTGAACACATTGATATTTCAATTTGCAATCTGTGGCTTTGAAAAAACACTTTTGAAACCATAAATGAAGACCCAGTTGAGGTGTTTCGGCATGACGTGCTGGCAGGATACCTCAGGATGAGAGGAGAGACTATGTTTCTTGGTTGGCCCGGGAATGCCTCGAGATCCCGCTGGACCAAGTGGCTAGGAAAGGTGTGGTGCGGGTTTGATTAGTTTCTCTCATGTCTTCCTCCCGAGGAGAAGCTTGGTCTTCAAGACTTTGGGGACATGCCGAACGGTCAGTGACAATCTTGTCCCCCGGGTGAGCGTCTCCCCCAACCGCGCTTCAGTGGCATCCAGATTGAGCACCTTCTCCGTGAGAGCATCCAGCTGGCGATCTCCGATTCCGTGGAGGAGATTCCGATAAGCGTCGTCTTGCAGGATCAACAAACTACGTGGCTTGAGGAGTAGTGAGAAAAGATGACGATCGTCCTCCTGAGTAGAAACCGCATCGACGGGAGTGTAAAAGTCCAGGAGGGTGTGCGAGCCCAGGTTGATGGTGGTGACGGTGGGGTGGTACAAAGGTCCATCCTCGTGGGGCATGATCCCTTCCCCTGCTTTGTACTCATTCACCAATACATGGTTGGCCACTTTTCCGGCAAAGGCCCCAAGCGAGGAGATTTTCTGGCAATACACTGCGAGCCAGGAAGGCATCTTCTCCTCGAGCATGCCTTTAGGATGTGGCAAGCCTCCCCAGTTCTGTAGCCTCCTCCCAGATAACTGTGTCCACTTAGGTTTGGGGGACTGGTAGACCTGCTGCAGAAGGTAAGTCTCTTCCTCCCTGGATATAAACTCAGGGATGTAGTAAACTGTCTGAGGAGCACCGGGTACAAGAAATTTCCCGAAATCACCGGAAATGCATGACGAGAGTTCCATTTTGCTTACAATTTGGTTAGAAACTCAAATAAGAATTGAGGAAGATGCACAAACCCAATACTTGAGACTCTCAATAATACTGCACAAGTATAATGATAACGTCGACTTGATGTGTAAAATTAAACTCATTGACAAGCTCGTTACCTTCTTTTGAGGATTAAAACTTCGAAACCGGAGCCATTTACAAGGTGTTTCTCGTCGTGATGCCTGCGTGCAACTGGCTAAAATGTCCCCGGTAAAATTGTGTTATTTCATTTTGACCCATGACAATAAAATGACTTTTCTTCGCAACATTTTGTTGTGTGATGGTCCTCAGATATTATTTTGAGATTCTTTGTCTACAGTGTTTGATTTTTTTCTCACTCATGTATTTTCCCGTTGTTTAAAACGATTTATTTTGAGCGAGGCACGGAACTATTTACATGTGACACCACTCGGGTTATGAAGAAGATAGAAATATCTTTATTAAAGTACGAATACATTCATGGCAAAAACAACAAACAATAACAACACTCTGTTGCTTTTATCAATAAAACATGTACGTTGTTTGGTTTATTTCGTGGGGGCACACGGAAAGTACATGTTTACATGTGACAACTCACAGCTGAGTAATGTAACAAATTATTCCGGGGTTATGTAAAAAAGGACGAATATATACAGGAAAAAAAAAGAAAACAATAGTTTGATTTTAATTTCATCAAAATAATGATATTTTTTGTGTGTATTTGCAGTTTTATACATGCTCGTAACCTAGAGGTCACAGAAGTGAACCGGAAGCAGTTCTACACCGACTTTACGTACATGGAGTGACTTCATTGTACTTTTTAAAATGATTATCAGTCAAAGAAGACTTTTGAACAAAAGTTCGATTAAGATATAACATTTTTCTGTCACTTGTTCTCTCAAACGGGCTGCATATACCATATAACATGCTCCATTCTAAAACGAACAGACTCCTCCAACGACTGCTGTTGCCAATCCAGAGGCGGCGTAATGGCGACGTTGCTGTGGGCAAAAGCCCCCCTGGTACGGGTCCCCCCCGGTTAGTTTTGGGTATCGAAACGAGTTGCGATGACACAGGAGCGGCTGTGATCAGCGAGAATGGCGATATACTGGGAGAGTCTCTGCACTCCCAGAAAGAAGTGCATCTGAGGTGAGGCTGCAAAACTCAATAACAAAGTGTGAATAAATGGTAGAAACTTGCGAGTAATCTTTGACCAGTTTGGGGGAAAAAAATTGGATTTATAATAGATCCTCGGGATACCACGTGAATACATTTTGAGGTGGGGATTGCAAAGAGAAAAGGCTGTACAGCTCACCTCCAAGTTGTTTACTTCGCGTCTTTTCGGAGCATGTTACCATTCAAAATAGCGGCTACCGTATACCTACAAATATATTATTTACTCGTATTAAGGTGAATAGTTGCGCTGAGCCGCGAAAAATGTAAGACCCTATATCTAAAAGCGCCGGTGCGGTAACTGACTCATGTCGTTCTGTTGAGTATAATAAAAAGTTTATTTTTCTTCATTTATCTGTTTTCCTTTACTTACTGTATTGTTTTGTTTCTATTTTTGGCCTATTTTATGTCTTTGTTCCTCTCTTTTTAAGTCATTCCGTGCATAATATTACATATTAATCGGTAATGTAGGGATGAAAGCAACATAAACAACCTGAACAGCCATTTTGAACCCAAAAGAGTCGACTCTTTTTAGTGAGCCGAGCCAAAAAAGCCGCTTCTTTAAAAATAGTACCACTTCTCATCTAAGACATCACCGCAGTGTTTTGTATTTGCTCAGAAAAGTTCAAATTTTGGGTGAATTAATGGGCTGGAGATGAACTGCTTCCTGAGAAGTTTTTATTGGCAGAATATATTCTGAAGACTACCGCAATACAAGTCTTCAATCGGACAATCTTAGCACTTGTTTCTCTAGGACATTTTGAAGCAAGATTTTGATACCTTTTTTGAGGCGTTGTGTAGGTCAACAGGATACCGCAACTTCAGTTTTCTGCTTGCATGTTTTGTGTTATCTGCCAGTTCTCAAAGTTTCCGTTTTTCTTTTAATATATATATATTTTTGCACCTTGGTCCTCGTGGTTTCTTGAAATCAGGCACAACTTTGTTCTTTTGCTTAAAGTCCCTGACATTCATTTGAACTTGTAGCTTGCATTGATAGACTATAACAGGGCCAGCAAGGCTTTCTATCTGGCCCGCGACCTATTTACCTGCAGTTTTAAATACGTCCACTAGATGTTGCAAAAGTGATAGCCACAAGACTTTCCAATACTTTTCACTTGTTGTCCTTTTTAGTGCGCTTCATACTTTTCCCATATTTATCACATTTTTTTGTCTTTTTTTTCGACCTTTCAATTTTTTACATACATGGTAGTGTTTTTTCTACCACGTAGCCCTGAGTAAAAACGATTTTGATACCCCTGGAGTAGCAAGTGGATGCAGAATAAGGCATTGTTGGAGGTAGTTCAGCCAATAACATACCGACAGAAACAACAAAGACAGAGACTAGAGAGAAAGACAAAATAAAGAGAAAAGAGTGAAAAAAAGGACAAAGGAATGTGTAAAAAGACTGAGAGAACAAGAGAGGAAACAAGAGAGAGCAGAAAAATTAGTAAAGAGAGAAAAAGCAGAATTAAAGAGAAACTTAGAGAAAGAAAGAGAGTAACGAGAGAGAGAAAAATAGAGAAAAATAGAGAGTGATAGAGAAAAGGAGACAAGGAGAAAGAAAGAGATAAAGAGAAGAGATAGTGAAAGAGAATAAAATAAAAAGAAAATGAGAGAGAGGTAGAGAAAGAGAGACAGAAAGAGAGAAGAGGGAGTTAAAAAGTGAAAAAGAGAGAGGAAAAGAAACATGTAGATTTATAAAGAGAGATAGAAAAAAAGAGTAAAAATGAGAGAAGGAGACAGTGAAAGAGGGAAAAAGAAAGAGAGAAACAAAGTAATATAGCTCCAGGGACTTTGCGTTTGGTACCTGGCTTTGTCAACATCAAGTGGACAAATTTCAAACAGCTTATTTTTCTCTTGTGCTTCTCCGGGGCCAAATTAAAAACCTTGGCGGGCCGGATCTGGTTTGCAGGCCGCATGTTTAACACCTGTGGTCTAGAATAATGGATAAAACCTTGATCATTGGATAGATGCATGAACAAATACTATTTTGGTTGTTATAAGAACGCTTTTAATGACCGGAGAGCGCTCGAAGACCACTTTATATGTTCCTCAAAGGCAGAACAGTTACCATAGGCATTGTCATTTAATTTTATCCACCGTATATTCCGGTATATAGGGCGCACCGGATTATAGTTCTGAAAATACGGTAATTTGTGGTCATTACATGACTGTGTAACGCGCAGGACAGGCGGGATCATCCCTACCGTGGCCCAGCAGCTTCATAGGGATCACATCCACCAGGTGGTCCAGGAGGCGCTCGGACGTAGCAACGTGGACCCGGGTCAGCTCTCGGCGGTAGCCACCACCGTCAAACCAGGTCTGGCCTTGAGTCTGGCCGTCGGCGTGGAGTTCAGCCGGGATTTCGTCGGGCGCCACGGAACGCCCTTTATACCCATCCACCACATGGAGGCGCACGCCCTCACCGTTCGGCTCATTCGGCCCGTCTCGTTCCCGTTCTTGGTGCTGTTGGTGTCGGGGGGGCACTCGCTGCTCGCCGTGGCGCGCGGCGTGGATGATTTCCTTTTGCTGGGTCGCACTTTGGACGAAGCTCCGGGCGATACTCTGGATAAGGTGAGGAAGGATGCTCTTGGCCAGGGGGTGGGCAAACGACCCACCATTTGCGCTTCAAAGGTTGCCGTGACAACTCCACCACAGGGGGTCCGACTCTCCCAGGAGACCGGAACCCAGAGCTAGGCTATACCTATCGACCTCAGCCACTTGCTCCCCTTAATAAAGATTGCCATTTCCCTTATTAAGCGATTATAAACCTCACGAACGAAACTCGGCACCTATTTACTCAAAGCAAGACATGTTAAAAACTCAGTTGAGCACTTGGACCGGATCCGGAATTTCGATTTTGAGGCAGGATCAGTTAAAGAATGTCCACATTTTTAATTTTGTTTTTCCGAACACACCTCATTTATTCACGAACAATGAGAAAAAAAAAGCTTTATTTTAGCAGTGGAGTGAATGCAGTTTTACACCCGAACATACTCACCACGCTATACAAACTCAACACTGCACTCTAGTGGCTGGGGAGAACATTTGGTTTGCATTTATGTAAAGAATCGTAACTTGATAGAAATGACCTAGACCAGGGGTGTCAAACTCATTTTACCTCACGGGCCACACGATAGAACCAACATTCTCTAGGGGCCGGACTAGTAGAAAGAAAAAGAGATAAGAGAGAAATAAAAGAACAAGAGGGGGAGAAAGAGAGGGGGAAAGAGAAAGGCGAGAGAATGTGAGAAATAAGAGATAAAAAGAGAAATAGTGAGAGGGGCAAAGAAAGAGAGAAATAAAGAAATCCAAACAGAAATGGGAGAAAAGGCAAGGATAGAAAGGGAAACAGAGATAGAAAGTGAGAAAAGAGAGAGAGAAGGTAAAAAGACACAGAGAAAAAGACAGAGGAACAAAGAAAGAGAAAAAGACAGACAGAGAGAGTGAAAGAGCGAGAGATGGAGAGTGAGAGAATAAGGGAGGGAGAGAGAGAGAGAGAAAAGAGAGAGGGAGAATGTGAGAAACAAAAGAGATAAAAAGAAAAACAGTGAGAGAGGGGGAAATAGAGAGAAAAAGAAATCCAAAGAGAAATAAAGAGGAGAGAAAAGAGAAGGATAGAAAGAGAGAATGTCAAAGCAAGAGAGAGAGAAAGAGAGAAAAAGGAAAAAAGGAAGGGAGATCAAAAAAGGTAATAAGACACCAGAGAAAAAAAGACAGAGGAACAAAGAAAGAGAAAAAGACAGAGAGAGTAAAAGAGAGAGAGGGATGGAGAGTGAGAGAATAAGGGAGGAAGCAAGCGAGAGAGAGTTTGTGAAAGGCACCTGGCTTTAGCAACATCAAGCGGACATATTTCAAACAGCTGATTTTTCTCTTGTGCTTCTCCGGGTGTTGTCCCGGGACTGAATTAAAAACCTTGGCGGCCCTGATCTGGTTTGCGGGCCTCCTGTTTGACACCCCTGACCTAAACACTGACTTAAGACAGGCCGGATTTAATCTTTTAACGGGCAATATGTTTGAAATGCCTAATGTAAAACACAATCAGAGATAATAGTTTAAAGAAGTTTATTTTATTTACCGAATAGAAACCACATATAATTCTTTTGCCATCTTTCTTAATTATTTCCCCACTTGCAGTATATTTTGGTTTCTCTACATTTTTTGGTACTTTTTATTTTAAATCACTTATATTTTTTCCCAAGGTGGGGGGGGGGGTTGTAAGGTTTATTGTTCTATATTCTTTATCAATTATCCATTATCCGTTATCGGTCAAATCATTATACGCTACAAAGCCGAGGGGCCGAGACGCTCTGGACATGTGCAAAAAATGGAAGACAACAGTCCGCCATTTTTTTGCCTTCCGGTCAGGCTTTTATGCAAAGGGTTTCAAACGAGTCGGCATCTCAAAACGTTTGCCCACGCCCGCAGCTCATTTTTCTCTCGCGCTTCTCTGAGCGTCGTCTCGGTGGCCTGACGTTCGATTTCAAATTCGGTTTTCCAGGTGGCGAGGCGTCTGTCGCTGACAAAGCACCCACAATGCACCACGCTAAGCGGAGGACAAGCCATCGAGAGGCTGGCCCGAGACGGCGACCGCTTCAAATTTCCTTTGAGGACGCCCATGGGACAAATACGCGACTGCTGTTTCTCTTTTGCCGGGCTTCGGAGTCACCTTCAAACCACCATTGACAGAAAAGAAGCAGAGGAAGGTATGAGGAACCAGGTCTTCAGGGAAGCTGTGGTCACGACGGCACTATTTTTCTTCATTGCAATAGAATTACCGTATTTTCCGCACTATAAGGCGCACCCAAAAGCCTTTATTTTTTTCAAAAGCTGACCATGCGCCTTATAATACAGTGCGCCTTATATATGGATCAATATCAAGTCGCAAAGTCTTGCAACTAACTTGCAGCCGCCGACTAGATTTTCCCCCGAACGCCAAGTAGTCCGCGATGTATGCTGGGATTTATTTACCGGCGTTTCATTGGCTAACCAATGTGTCAATCATCATTTGAATCGATCACTATTGGCTAATGTTATTCGGAGGTAAAGGGGGCGGATCCTTTTTATCATTTACAGGCTGGCATAGGCTTAAGCTGCAAAACAAAGCCTGCAATTGGCCGAAAAAGACGTGTCAATCATCAGTTGAATCGATCACTATTGGCTAAAGTTATTCGGAGGTCAAGAGGCGGATCCTTTTTATCATTTAGAGGCTGGCATAGGCTGAAGCGGCAAAACAAAGCCTGCAATTGGCCGAAAAAGATGAATGTGTATAGCACGTGGTTGACGGCATACAGAAAGCATTTTTTTACAATTCTGTATTTGTAAATATTTTATTCTCCTGGATTTACTACACTCACGGATATAAGAGGAGCATGGCTGGACATTATTATTGAACACAACGACTTCGGTGAGCTACTCTGGCTATACATTTTCCCTGTATCTTGTTTCAGACTAAACTCGATGTTTCTGTGATAAGCGGCGCAGATAATGGATGGAATGGAGTGTCTATTTTTAAATTCAACTCAATTTCAAGTGTTTATTGTCATATGCACAGTAAAGTTGCGAGCGAAAAAGAAAATAGAAACTAAGGAATGGTTGGCATTTCTTGAATCCCAAGACTTTAACCTTCCGAATGATGGAACAATGCATTTGAGCGACATCGTACGGACACCGCATCCGCACGTGTTCTCGACACGTATTTGCGTCTTTGCAAGCTTTGGGAATGTTAAGGGGGTAATAAGTTGGACTGAACTATCTGACTGTTTTGTCCACGTTCCCATTGTAGCGCCTTATAATCCGGTGCGTCTTTTGTATGTCAAACATAGGACCAAAAACTATTTTTTTCGGGGTGCGCTCTAAAACCCGGTGCGCCTTATAGTGCGGAAAATATGGTAATGTTATTATTCGGGTGTTGTTAAAGGATAGTGGGATGGTTGGACGTGTTCTATGATACGGCAGGGGTAAACCAGCGAAAGCTGTCGGGCCCTGCTGTTGAACAAAAGAGTGTGTTGTGTCACCCTGACCAGAGTGAGATGGTCGCTTTCTCGTGTCCCATTTCATCTGGAGGGACGAAAGCATGCTTAAACTTAGGTGCCGAGGTGCCTAACTTGTTTGGGTGTTTGGGCATTTGGGTTGGCCATGGTCCCCAAAAATTGTTGTGTGTGTTTTTTGCTACTTTTTCCCTTTTTTATTTTCTTTTTTTGTATGTGTTTGTCTTGCTGTCGGTCACCCCTCTCGAGGGAGATGACCTCATGCCCTTGCGAGGTGAGACGTGTACGAGCCCTGGGTTCCTGTCTCCTGGGAGAGTCGGACCCCCTGTGGTGGAGTTGTCACGGCAACCTTTGAAGCACCAATGCGAGCTAACGCCCCCCCAACCTCACATTCCACCAGTATCAGTCAGATAACATTTCTATGTGATCGACTTAAAACAAAGTATTCACTTCACATGTCTTGCCTTTGTTTGATTATTTTCTGACATTACGAAACAGAATTCTGACTAAACATTGAATACTCTACAGCAGGGGAGTCAAACTCAATTTAATTCAGGGGCCACAGGATAGAACAAACATTCTGTCGGGGGCAGGACTAGTAGATTAAAGAGAAAGAAAAAGAGAGAAAGAAATAAGAGAAAGAGGGAGGGAAAAGGAGAGAGGGCGGGACAAAGAAAGAAAAAGAGAGAGAGGGAGAAACAAAAGATAAAAAGTCATGAGAGAGGGCGAAAAGAAAGGGAGAGGAAGAAAGAAATCCAAAGAGAAATAGAAAGACAGAAGGAGCGGCAGTAGCTCAGGAGGTAGGGCGCTCGTCTTGGGATCAAGGGATCCCAGTTCGAATCCCGGCTCGTCCATGTTACATGTCGAAGTGTCCTTGGGTAAGACACTGAACCCCTAATACCCCTAATAAGCAGGTTAGCGCCTTACATGGCTGCAAGGCCGCTATTGGGAAATGTGGAGCACATTGTAAAGCGCTTTGGGAAGTCTTGACTTGAAAAGCGCTATATAAATGCAGATCATTTCATTTCAAATAGCCTTTAGCATAACTCGCTAGTCTGTAGCTATTAGCATAATTTGTTAGCATGTAGCCATTAGCATGTAACTGTAAGCCTAATTTGTTAGCATTATCTAGTTAGCATTTAGCTGTTAGCATGACTTGTTAGCATTTGGCCCTTATAATAACTCGTGAGCATGTAGCCATTAGCGTAATTTGTAAGCATGAATATATTAGCATAACTTGTTAGCATGTACCCATTAGCATATATATATATCAAGGGGCGGCAGTAGCTCAGGAGGTAGGGCGCTCGTCTTGGGAACAAGGAATCCCAGTTCGAATCCCGGCTCGTCCGTGTTACATGTCGAAGTGTCCTTGGGTAAGACACTGAACCCCTAATACCCCCAATAAGCAGGTTAGCGCCTGACATGGCTGCAAGGCCGCTATTGGGAAATGTGGAGCACATTGTAAACGCTTTGGGAAGTCAAAAAACGCTATATAAAAATGCAGATCATTTTTATTTCAGAAAAAAGAGAAAAGAAAGCGCAAAGGTATGAAGAGAGAAAGAGAAAAGATAGAAAAGAAAAAGAGGAAGTTAGAGAATAATAACATTACTGTATTTTCAGCACTAGTTAGAGCAAAAGAGGTTAAAAGACACACAGAGAAAGAGTCAAAGAATAACAAAGGAAGAGAAAAAGAGAGAGTGAAAGAGACAGAGACAGAGTGGGAGAAAAGGGGTGGAAAAGAAAGAGATAGAGAGAGAGAGGGAGAGAGAGAGAGAGGGAGAGAGCGTGAGAAACAAAAGATAAAAAGTCGTGAGAGAGGGGAAAAAGAAAGGGAGCAGAAGAAAAAATCCAAAGAGAAATAGAAAGACAGAAGGAGAGAAAAGAGAAGAGAAAGCGCGAAGGGTAGGAAGAGAGAAAGAGAAAAGAGAGGAAAGGAAAAAAGGAAGTTAGAGCAAAAGAAGTTAAAAAGACACAGAGAGAGAAAGAGACAAAGAGCAACAAAGGAAGAGCGAGAGAGAGAGAGAGAGAGAGAGAGAGAAATAAATAAAGTACAGTGTCTTTGTTCGAGGCACCTGGCTTTGGCAACATCAAGTTGAAGTATTTCAACCTGCAGCTTGTTTTTCTCTTGCGCTTCTCTGTTGTCTCGCGGGCCGGATTCAATCCCTTAGCGGGCCTGATCTGGCCCGCGGGCCGCCTGTTTGGCACCTGTGCTCTACAGCTTTTTAAGTACTTGGTTCAAGTGAAAGATGAGTCATGTTATTTGTGTTGTTGTGCAAATATATTTACTGTAAAATGTTAAAATTTTCTTTGAATTTTTAACAAATTATTTTTTTTGCATCGTGAAAAAATTCTTAGGCCAATGTTTAAGCTTTTACAGCGAATGACTATCGGCTCGAAATATTGGTTATGGGTTTCCTTTCAATACTAATAATCGGAACACCTCAGCCCTGAAAAGCCCATATCGTCCGATCCCGACAATTATAATAATAATAACTTTAACGGCAGGAATCGAACGCGGAACTCTTCTTTCCTGCGTGAACGACATCGCAGCCGCCACGCAGCACACCATTGCGTGTCACCTGGCCAAACGCACGCATCGAGCCATCTTGTTTTGCAAAGCCAATGGAATGCTGCCTCCGGTTGAGCCCACATTGGTGAGTGCATGCATATAACCTTCCATTTCTAACTTTTTTTTTCCACGTTTTCCTTCTCTAGTCACTATTGTAAGCCACTTGGCTCATCGCTAGCTGTTATTTTCATTGTTGGCTTCTACTGCTTTGTCCCTGAGTGTCACTCGCCTTCCACAGCTGAGTGACATTATTCAGGCATGTGGCGCTCGTCATCAGCAAGTCTTTTTTCCACTGTTTTCTTTTCTAGCCACTCATTTTACTGATTTCTGTGATGCAAGGTACCAACACTCTTGGAATCCTTTACTGGCTTTGTTATTGTTTGGTGCTCCCGCTTCTTCCTTGAGTGTCACTCGACTTCCAAAGCTGAATAACATTATTCAGGCATGTAGCGCTCGTCATCAGCAAGTCTTTTTTCCACTGTTTTCTTTTCTAGCCACTTATTTGAATGATTTCTGTGATGCAAAGTACCAACGCTCTTGGAATCTTTTACTGGCCTTGTTATTGTTTGGCGTTCCCGCTTCTTCCTTGTGTGTCACTCGACTTCCAAAGCTGAATAACATTATTCAGGCATGTAGCGCTCGTCATCAGCAAGTCCTTTTTCCACTGTTTTCTTTTCTAGCCACTTATTTGACTGATTTCTGTGATGCAGGGTACCAACGCTCTTGGAAACTTTTACTGGCCTTGTTATTGTTTGGCGCTCCCGCTTCTTCCTTGTGTGTCACTCGACTTCCAAAGCCGAATAACATTATTCAGGCATGTAGCGCTCGTCATCAGCAAGTCCTTTTTCCACTGTTTTCTTTTCTAGCCACTTATTTGACTGATTTCTGTGATGCAGGGTACCAACGCTCTTGGAATCTTTTACTGGCCTTGTTACTGTTTGGTGCTCCCGCTTCTTCCTTGTGTGTCACTCGACTTCCAAAGCTGAATAACATTATTCAGGCATGTAGCGCTCGTCATCAGCAAGTCCTTTTTCCACTGTTTTCTTTCCTAGCCACTTATTTGACTGATTTCTGTGATGCATGGTAAAAACGCTCTTGTTAGTCATTCCTGCTTCGTCAAGGAGCATTACTCGCCTGCCAAAGCCGAATTAAGTTATTCAAGTATTTGTAGTTTGTCTTTGCCACAGTTTTTCCACTATTTCATTTTCTAGTCACTCATGTCACTGATTTCCATGATTCAGGGTACACGTGCTCTTGCAATCTTTTACTGGCCTTTTTAATAGCTTCTCACGGCGAGCTGGTATTGTTATTGTTTGGCGTTCCCGCTTCTTCCTTGAGTGTCACTCGCCTTCCACAGCTGAGTGACATTATTCAGGCATGTGGCGCTCGTCATCAGCAAGTCCTTTTTCCACTGTTTTCTTTTCTAGCCACTCATTTTACTGATTTCTGTGATGCAGGGTACCAACACTCTTGGAATCCTTTACTGGCTTTGTTGTCGTTTGGTGCTCCCGCTTCTTCCTTGCCTTCCACAGCTGAGTAACGCTTTTCAGGCATGTGGCTTTCTAGTAGCTTCTCTTATTAGACGCTACAGTTAGCTGCTCGCACCAGGTCCGACCAACTTCGGCTATTGCGTCTTCTCAGCTGCTCCAGCTGGCTCTGTAACTTTGATGTCACTAAAGGGGATTAACTAAGGCTTTCATGTCCAGTCGCAAGCTGAAATTCATCCTTTGCCCAATGTTATCTTAGTTTCTCTCGTGTCTCTTTTTAATGCACAGGCTTCAGCCCCATTTTGAGCTAAAGTGACCTCTAGTGGTAAACCCTGACACACTTTCACTTTAACAATACGTTCCAGGTTCTGTCAGGAGGCGTGGCGAGCAACCAGTACATTCGCAAAGCTCTCGGCATCATCGCCGACACAACGGGCCTCCGCCTCCTTTGCCCTCCGGCCAAATTCTGCACCGATAACGGCGTGATGATCGCGTGGTGCGTAAACATTTTGCCCGCCTGAAAATCGGAATTTTATCGATGATCCTCTCCTCGTGTCATCAGGAACGGAGTCGAGCGGCTCAGGGAAGGGAAAGGAATTCTGCCTCCAGACTCGGATGTCAGTTATGAGCCAAAGTATGTACGCGGATTCCGGGAATATCGTCTGTGATGCAGATAAGATGAAGAAAATTTGATGTCATTTACAGGGCACCACTGGGCGTGGACCTCACGGCGCAGGTGAGGGCGGCGGCCATCAAGGTGCCACCAGTAAAGATGAGAATTTCATAAACTCGAAGGCAGCAACTTTTTCTTGTATATTTTAGCACTTGAAGTAAAATGTCTTTATGTAAAAAAATGTCAATGTGCATAAAATAAAAATCAAGGATGATTCCGTCTTTCATTTATTAAATTCAGGGACAAATTTTTTCTTTGGAATCAGAGTTGGCAAACACTAAGAATGCATGAAGAGAATTTTCATAATTTGTTTTTTTTTCATAGTAGCATTTAAGATTTGTTTTCAGTCGAAAGTGGTTCATAGACAATTTTATCACTTTAAAAACACACATCAAACTTGCTGTTACTGCAAGTGACCAGCAGAGGACCGTAAATAAAGAAAACATGAACTTTGTAAGTACTAAAATGAGGATCGCTTGGATTGGTTTTTGTGGTTTATATCGGTGTCTGAAACTCGTGACAAAAAGTTAGCGGACAACAGGGCAGACAACTCTGAAAAGTTGCCAGCCCCATTTTTCACAACTTGAAACACAATAAGACGACTCATCGCAAAAAAACCCGTTGTTGCAAAGTATTAAGGCTTGATAATCAGAATATATAACAGAATGACACTTTAAAATTAAGTTTATTATAAATCTACTTATAACATTCATTGCATGTATATGACATGGCTGTTTTCCATCTGCCATCGGTATGTACCTGTATTGACTCATCTTCATTCATGCAATGTTTGCGTTGCGTCGACTGCTACAAGCCACGTGAACTCCTCTTTCCACGATGCCTTTAATGTACGTTTACAATTTGTAGCGTCACCAATTTTGTTCGCTTCTTTTGAATCTTTCTTCTGGGGATGAGGTTTTGGCTTGATTCCTAACCACTTATCCATTTTTCTTGTGTTCTCTGTGCGCCTACTGTGGAAAATTATATTAAATGCATGACCTTATAAGGCTCGGGAAAGTCTGGAAGCACAAAGTTATTCGATGCAGGCTTCTGATCGGCTGCCGAGTATGCAAATTTCCAAACGAACAGATATTCCGAAATTTCCAAACCGTACGAAGATTTCAAAATTGGAATAAAGCAAACGTTTGATTTTTTAAAAAAATCTTTCGCTTTTTTTTTTTTTCTTGGAAAAGTCGGCCACCCGGGCGGACACGTTTTATAAGTTGTATGCCCGACGTAAAAGATGCACGCCCCGGGCGTCCGGGCAGACATTATTTCAGACACTGTTTATATAGAAAATGCATTTTTTTTAATTGGCTATAAACTGGCATAATATACTAAGGAAAATCCAAAGTATTTGAGTACTGTAAAATATAAATTAATATTAGTTGGGGAATATTGTCAACTTTGATCACACTGTCGGTGTCCAAAACAAACAACAAATTGACTCATACCGAGTTTTCTTTCCAAAAAAGCCTCTAGAAAAGATTTATTCTGTTTTTGCATAATTTAATTATAATACACATCAAAAAGGGATGCTGTTGTTCCTTCCAAAAATAGAATTTGTTGGATTATTGAATCGCTTTTCTGAGCAGAAATATGATAACATTATTCATGTTTGACATATTAGGATCATTAACCACCTTTGATTCTTTTTTTTTTTATCATAGTAAGGTAAAAGGGCGCAGCACGGCACCGCAGTGGTTAGCACATCTGTGGCACAATTCTGAGGTCATGGATTCAAATCCAGCTACCAGCTTTCCTGAGCGGAATTTGCATGTTCTCCCCATACTTGCGTGGGTTTCCTCCCACATTCCAAAAACATCCATTTCAGGTTAATTGACCGGTCCAAATTGTCCAGAGCTAAATTATGTATGTTATTTCAATTGGCCTCATGGAATCCATTTTCTTGGTATTAGTAATTCATATCAGAACTCAAAGAACTTAAAGTAATAACATAATTAAAATGTGAGCTCTGTGTTTGGCTCCAGCACCCCCAGAGACCCTACTGAGGATAACTGGTGCAGATAATGGATGGATGGATGAATGGATGGGGTACAAGGCCACAAGGACAGCGTGTATTTAGCACCTCCAAGTGGTTAAAAAAAACGTAATCCATTAAAAAACAATTTTGATCCACAAAACTAAGCAAAAATAAATAAACTATCATATAAACGGGCAAATTTCAGCACTCATGGATCAACAAATTTGCATTTATTTCACATGACATGAGCCTCACCTACAGGGAGATGACATAATTGTTGGCATCTTGCTGCTACAAGTACCCAAAAACCTTATGCTTGCGTGCTGTAGAACCAAGTAAATGAGAAGTAAACTGGTGCAGTTTGATCACTTTGAGTCTCTATAGTTTGTCGTCTTCTTTGTGGTATGTAGCACTCATTTTCAGTGAAACAACACGATTCAGCGATATCTAGTGGTCAAATATTACACAGCGTCCCTTTAAATCACCTGCATCCTGCGATAAGAATCATTTTCTTCACAAAACATATCTTTCAGTTCACTAACTTCAGTGTTTTCTGACCCCAAAACACATTTGTAAAGTAAAAAAAGAGTCACAGACTAGAAGGAATTAGTGTGGAAAGGACTAGAGCTCATCGTGTTTATAAATGTTGTACTCATCAGCGCTGATGATCCCATCTTTGTCGGTGTCAGTTTTGCGGAAGATGTCGGAGATGATTTTCTCGTAGAAGGAGTCCTCCCGCGGCTTGCCGTCCTTCTCGTAATCCGCCTTTAAGCGGGCTTTGATCTAAGAAGAGAAACACACCGGCGAACCTTAGTTTTCAGTTTTTGATGTGCCCACGATTGATTGTTCGTACCTCGGCTCTTGTGAGACTCCGGTCTTGATCCTGGTCTATTTGTCCGAAAGCCTCCATGCTGCGTGGACCTCGAGACACGGAGTAGACCTCCACATTAAATATCACCGTCGCGTCGGGTGGGACGGGACCTGGATTTCAAATTGACTTTGAATTGGTTTATTAAGCAATGCTGTCGTTTATTTTATAACTTCAGTGAGTGAAAATACACGAGACTAGAGATACTACACTCCGAAGTAGAAATGTATATACAGTGGCTTGCTAAAATATTTGGCTCCCTTGAACTTTGTGACTTTTTGCCACATTTCAGACTTCAAACATAAACTGTAATTTCTTCTGAAGCATCAACAATAAGTGGGAAACAATCGTGAAGTGGAACACACTTTATTGGAAATTTTCAACTTTTTTAACAAATAAAAAACGAAAAAGTGAGCCTCTTGGCTGCATCTCTGATCAGTTTTCTTGCTGTATGAGCTGAAAGTTTAGGGAGACGGCCCAATATTGGTGGTCTGATACTCCTCCCATTTCGATATTATTGCTTGTACAGTGCTCCTTGGGATGTTTAAAGCTTGGGAAATCTTTTTGTATCCAAATCCAGCTTTAAACTTCTCCACAACAGTATCTCAGACCTGCCTGGTGTGTTCCTCGTTCTTCATGATGCTTTCTAAGCTTTAAACAGACCTCTGAGACGATCACAGTGCAGGTGCATTTATACAGAGACTTGATTACACTCAGGTTGATTCCGTTTATCATCGTTAGTCATTTAGATCAACATTGAATTATTCAGAGCTCCTAACTGAACTTCTGGACAGCTGCTGCTGCACTGAAAGTAAAGGGGCTGAATCATTTTTCACACCCACTTTTTCGTTTTTTATTTGTTTAAAAAAGTTGAAAATATCCAATAAAGTGTGTTCCACTTCATGATTGTGTGCCAGTTATTGTTGATGCTTCACAAGAAATTACAGTTTTATATCTTGATGTCTGAAATGTGGCAAAAGGTCACAAAATTCAAGGGGGTGAAATAGATCCGCAAGCCACTGTACGTACACACAATGGGTTTTTTTTTTCAATAAAAATTCATGAAACTAATCAGAAATACACCCTCTAAATTGTTCACATGGTAAATGACTATTTTAGCTGCAAATATGTTTTAATGCACTATCTCCATATGGATATAGAGGTCCATTTCCAGCAACCAGCACTCCAGTGTTTGAATAGTACATCGCCCTTGCTAACTGCGTTAGAAGCCTAATAAATGATTAGAAATCCCTTGGCAATGATGTTAGCTTAGCTGAAAACAGTTTAGCTGGTTAAAGAAGCTAAAAAACGGACCCTCCTTTGAGCTCGTCAGGATCATTGCAATTGTTGGTGTGATTAAACTTTAAGAATGGCCGGAAAAAGAGAACTTTTCATGAAAGTCGACAGTCTATTGTAATAAATAATGAAATGGCCAAGAAACTGAACATCTCCTACAACGGTATGTACTACTTCTTTCAGAGAACAGCACGAGCAGGTTCTAACCCGAGTAGAAAAAGAAGTGGTAAGATGACGGATACAATAGAGTCTCTAATTTGAAAAATTGACGCTTAACAGGTCTTCAACTAGCAGCCTGGTTAAATAGTACCTGCTATTACGCCAGTGTCAACGTCTACAGCAAAGAGGTGACTCAGAGATGCTGGCCTTGAAGGCAGAGTGGCAAAGAAAAACCCAAAAGGAAGAGATAAATATGGGCCAAAACAGACATTGGACAATAAATAAATGTGACTTTTTCAGGGAAAGCAAAATTGTCTAGGTGAGGCATAATCTGGTCAAGCGTCCCTGGTCCACATAAAAAGAGGAGCTGATCGATAGCTCACTCTCTTTTCTGCTACTTGACTGGCTGGCTAACTCGTTGCGCGTCGGACGTGTGGCGCGGGCCTGCACTGCGGTCTGGAGTTCGGCACGTGGACCATTCGTTGCTACCATCCAGAACACGAGAACAAATCTCTCCGCAACAAAAAGTAAGAGGATAGTTTCAGATTCAACACCATATTTGCTGGTTCTTGGGAATGAGCGTTTTTTTCTGTACAAAAGGAATCTCCTCAAATCGACTAGCATTATAGCAGGAAACTTTCTTTTTGTGCTAGTAACTACCAGACTTTCAGTGGTCGAACTCCCATAATCTCCAGCGCCTTCCCTTTTGTTTTTCCCTATCATTAATTCTCTATGTTAATAAATTGTGTATGCTATTTCAATTGGCCTCGTCCATTGAATCCATTTCCTTGGGATTAGTAATTCATATCAGAACTCAAAGAACTTAAAGTAATAATGTAATTTAAAAAATCTATCAGTGAAGGAGATTCTACCATCCTTCAGAGAATTATGGTGGAGTACCAGCAACACCTAGAGGCAAATTCGTTAACTGATTGCAATAAAGAATAATTTGTTTCAATCCTAACGATTTAAAAAATTACAGCTTGAAAAATCCCTACAGTAGTGTCACACGAGTCAGATTGTGTTACTTTAATGGCATGCAGACTGGTCGGAACGAGAGCGTTCACATTCAAGGAACAAGCAAAAAAAAGATGTTCTGAAGGAAGAACAGTGAAGAACCTTAAAACCTGAATGCATGCTTGCAGTCATGCCACACAGAGACAGGAAAGAGGATGCGAGGCCTTCTTCTGCTCATTGACAGAAACTGTAAGGTAAAGACACAAAACGAAAGAAGCTGGAATGAAGTAAAAGACAAGAATAGTGATGGCATCCAACCGGTTACCTTTGCCTTTCTCTCCAAATGCCAAACTGGATGGAATCGTTATTTTTCTCTTCTCCCCTACACACATGTCCAGCATTCCGATATCGAGGCCCTTGATCACTTGTCCCACGCCCAGGACAAACCACTGCGCGTGGCCGTTTCTGTCATCTCGGCTGAAATATTGAAATAAAAATTCAAATTCATTAAGGAATACAGCCAGAAAATAATGTCATGACAGATGTCTGGATAAATGGATAGATGTCTAGATAGATAGATGTCTAGATAAATGTCTAGATAGATAGATGTCTAGATGGACGGATAGATGTCTAGATAGATAGATGTCTAGATAAATGTCTAGATAGATAGATGTCTAGATGGACGGATAGATGTCTAGATAGATAGATGTCTAGGGAGATGTCTAGATAGATAGATAGATGTCTAGATATATGTCTAGATAGATAGACAGATGTCTAGATAGATAGATGTCTAGATAGATGTCTAGATAGATGGATGTCTAGATAGATGCGGCAGTAGCTCAGGAGGTAGAGCGATCGTTTTAGGATTAAGGGATCCCAGTTCGAATCCCGGCTTGTCCGTGTTACATGCCGAAGTGTCCTTGGGTAAGACATTGAACCCCCAATTACCCCCAATAAGCAGGTTAGCGCCTTACATGGCTGCACAGATCACGGCCGCTATTGGGAAATGTGAAGCACAATGTAAAGCGCTTTGGGAAGTCATTGACTTGAAAAGCGCTATATAAATGCAGATCATTTCATTTCATTTCATTTCATGTCTAGATAGATAGACAGATGTCTAGATAGATAGACAGATGTCTAGATAGATAGATGTCTAGATACATAGATGTCTGTCTAGATGTCTAGATAGATAGATAGATGTCTAGATAGATAGATGTCTAGATAGATGTCTAGATAAACAGATGTCTAGATAGATAGATGTCTAGATGTCTAGATAGATAGATGTCTAGATAGATAGATGTCTAGATAGATGTCTAGATATCTAGATAGATAGATAGATGTCTAAATAGATGTCTAGATAGATGGATGTCTAGATAGATGGATGTCTAGATAGATGTCTAGATAGATAGACAGATGTCTAGATAGATAGATGTCTAGATAGATGTCTATATAGATAGATAGATAGATGTCTAGATAGACAAATAGATGCCTAGATAGATAGATGTCTAAATAGATGTCTAGATAGATGGATGTCTAGATAGATGGATGTCTAGATAGATGTCTAGATGGATAGACAGGTGTCTAGATAGATAGATGTCTAGATAGATGTCTATATAGATAGATAGATAGATGTCTAGATAGACTGATAGATGCCTAGATAGATAGATGTCTAAATAGATGTCTAGATAGATGGATGTCTAGATAGATATCTAGATAGATAGACATCTAGATAGATAGACAGATGTCTAGATAGATAGACAGATGTCTAGATAGACAGATGTCTAGATAGGTAGATGTCTAGATAGATAGATGTCTAGATAGATGTCTAGATGTCTAGATAGATAGATAGATAGATGTCTAGATAGATAGATGTCTAGATAGAGGTCTATATAGATAGATAGATAGATGCCTAGATAGATAGATGTCTAAATAGATGTCTAGATAGATGGATGTCTAGATAGATATCTAGATAGATAGACATCTAGATAGATAGACAGATGTCTAGATAGATAGACAGATGTCTAGATAGACAAATGTCTAGATAGGTAGATGTCTAGATAGATAGATGTCTAGATAGATGTCTAGATGTCTAGATAGATGTCTAGATAGATAGATAGATAGATGTCTAGATAGATGTCTAGATAGATAGATAGATAGATAGATGTCTAGATAGATAGGTAGATAGATAGATAGATAGATATTATATTCATCCCCGTAGGGAAATTCACAAACAGTGATAGTAAACAGACTGGGCTGCACGATTAACTGAAATCTAATCAACATTGTGACGAAGTGCAATTGTGTAATCACAAGCCACCTCGGTTATTTCACGGATTTTAGACAGCAACCCTAATAAAGCTCCCTAGAAGAGGGCGCTGTTCACTTAAGTTTAACCCCTGTAAAATTCATAAAATCTCATTCCAAAACGCAGCCAAAGTGAATTGAATGCTGTTGTTGAACCGTTTGGAGATTCTGGACGGTTTCGGTCTCTTTTGAAAGGAAACACTCTCGACGTGTTGTCCCCGCTAATTATCGACTCCACTCGTTGAATAATATATATACGTACTTTTAGGTCATTCATCCAAGGTTTAAGTACGAAAATAACAAAACTGGCAAAGAAAATCGAAAGGCTGGCGCTGATGCTAAATGGAGAAGCAATAACATAACCATGGAAACAAAGCTGGCATTGATCAAGAGACACGAATAATGCAAATGAATCCCTACACTTGCTAAGTTGCATGGCCTTAACCAATTGACCGCTGGGACTGTTATTTTAAAAAAAAAGGCGATTAAAGTGAGAAAATATTCCAATGGTATGATAATCCTCAAATTTTTCAAATCTTTTGTATATTACTCTACCATTCCTCCCTCCTGTGCATTCGCCTGTTACTCTACTCAACCAATTCAAATCCCGTCACACCACAGGTTAATAAAATCTACGTTTTTCCCAGTAGCCTAGATGGTAAGGCGCCCGCTTTGAGACTGGGAGGTCGGTGGTTCGCGCCCCGGCCGAGTCATTCCTAAGACTTAAAAAGTGGTCGGCGGCGCCCTCTGTTGGCTGCATCGGCTCGCTACAACGGGTCAGGTGCAATCGACATTTCGTTCTGTGTACATTGTTACACAGAATGACAATACAAGGAAATTATTATTATTATTATATTATTATTAAATGTATATTTATTCATAATGTTTTTGTGACTCATACACACAAATATACTACTTGCTGCGTACCGTTTTGTCCTTTTAATGTTTTTATCTGGGTTACCGGAGATTTGGAACTCATTACAAAAGGTGTCTATCCCCCCCTTTACGTCAATTTCACTTTGCGATCCCCACTTCTGAACGGATTCATGTCGTATCCCAGGGCTCTACTATACATAGAGTATAGGCCACAGGTGTCAAACAGGCGACCCGGATCAGGCCCGCCAGGGGATTGGATCCGGCCCGCGAGACAACGCTCAGAGAAGCGCAAGAGAAAGAGAGCTGTAGGTTGAAATAAGTCCACTTGATGTTGCCAAAGCCAGGTGCCTCTCACAAACGCGGTACTTGTATTTCTCTCTCTCTCTAATCTCTCTTCCTCTCTCTTCCTCCATTTTTCTCTCACTCTCTCTCTTTCACTCTCTGTCTCTTTTTCTCTTTCTTTGTTCCTTTTTGTCTCTTTCTCTCTATGTCTTTTTTCTTTTTTTGCTCTCTCTTCATTTTTTCCTTTACTCTCTTTCCCTCTCTCTCTTGCTTTCCCCTTTCTTTCTTCCTCTCCTTCTCTCCTCGTTTTCTCTCTTTCTATTTCTCTTTGGATTTCATTATTTCTCTTTCTTTTCCCCTCTCTCACTATTTGTTTTTATCTCTTGTTTCTCACGCTCTCTGCCTCTGTTTCTCTTTCTCTCTTTCTCATTTTTGTCCCACCCTCTCTACCTTTCTCTCCCTATCTTTCTCTTATTTCTTTCTCTCTAATCTTCTAAACCGGCCCCAGAGAGAATGTTTGTTTTATCGTGTGGCCCCCGAGCATAAATGAGTTTGACACCCCTGGTATAGACTTTCTCGAATGAGGATGCAACATGTGAATGACTTCTGACCGATGGCCGCTCCAATAGATCAAGTGACCAAAGAGCATCAGCTACCCATCCATTCCTAAACCACAAACAGTAGAAATTTGATTCAAATAACAAACGTTTTCCCCCTCTCTTACCTGCAGTAAAACTTTGACCCATCTTTCTGGAGGTAGCCATCGTAGTGGACATTCATCAGGTCTCCTTTCTTGCTCCTTTTTTCACAAGTTTCAGGTTGGTAAACCACCTCGATCTTGACCTCATCTTCCGCCCAAACGCTAGTAAAATGGAGCTGAAAACACACAAAGACGCACAGTGTGTAATAGCTCGCCAACTTGCACATATTGGAGCTGTGGAGTCTGCAAAACTGCTGCAGTCGTGGCAACTTTTTGTCCTCAGTTCTGACGTTTAGACACTAGAGGGCGCGGTGGAGAGTGTAGTTTATAAATTTCCCCTGCGCGAAGTCTTTCAGGTATTATTTAACACAGAAATTTAACAGAACTCAATAGTTGATATTTAATTATCAATTACTCATCACTGATATCGATAAAAATACACACAAAACGTTACTGCATGTTCTTGAGAAACTAGCAGTCCTTTCCTTTGTAGGCTATACATAAACATATCATATTTTAACGCTTATCGTATTAAAGTATAAAATAGGTAGTTTTTAAATTTACGCCAAGGTATTAAAAGGAAGATACACTCACAAGAAAAGACACATTTACACGCTTTTATGTCCCTTCAACTGACATATTCATATGACTATTATCATTGAAGTTATAACATACTTACGGGGGAAAAGGGAACTAAGGGTAATAAAAAGGTGTGCAAGGCATGCTGGGAAATGTAGTGTCTCAGTATAGGAATTGTCATGGATAGTGATGTTACTGTTTTATTCTGTCCCCTTCTGGGAAAAATGGGCTACGTTATACATGATTATTTACATTCAAATTATTAGTAATTCTACATGTATTATAGACATATTGGGCATCGTTTTATATGAGGAGAAAAAACACAAGCTCACTCACTTAAAAAGAAAAGGAAAACCACCGAGGTGCGCAAGGCATGCTGGGAAGTGCACTTCTATCGGCAGTATTCTGCCCAGTAGCAAAATAAACGAACAAAATGTGAAATTTTCTTCATGTCGCACAAATTATTTACATTTGAATTTTTTTTTTTAATTTCTGGACGTTTTTTTACACTTCTCGTCAAACAAAACAAATTAACAAAACGTTCTGCATCAGAGAACTTTCTCAAAAAATGAAATACAGTAGAAAAATACTGAGGTGCGCATGGCATGCTGGGAAGTGCACTTCCTCACGCACTATTTTGTCCCCTGTTGGCCAGGACAGGGTCTCCATAAATGTAGATTAGGTTTCCATTCATGACCCACTCATTTTTTACATTAGAATTATTTTTGTTCCCTTCACGTTGTATAAGCAGCTCAATAGAAGTCGATATATTTTAAAAAAGAAAAAGTGTCTAATTTCCGCAAATATGCGAATATAGAGAGGGTGTTGTCGTTCGTGAAAAGTCGTTCGTGAACGAAAAGGCTTTATGAGCCAGCTCTCCATCAATAAGGAGCCGGTTCCCTTTGATAATCTCTCTCTCTCTCTATGTCTCTCTCGCTCTCTCACTTACTCTTTCCTTCTTGTTATCTTTCTTTCTCTCTTTCCCTCTCTACCTCAATTTCTCTCCCACTATTTTTGGTTCTCTCTTATTATCCCTCTCTTTTTGTATCTCTTTTCCTTTGTTCTATCTCTGTTTCTAACTCTGCATTTCTCTCTATTCTCTTTTTCTCTCTCTCCCGTTTTTGCTTTACCTCTAATTTTCTACTACTCTTTCACTCATTCCCCCCTCCCTCTCCTCCTCCCTTCATCTCCATCCCTCACTTACTCTTTCTCTGTTGTTATATTTATTTATTTATTTACAGTTCTACCTCAATTTCCCTTCCACCATTTTTCTTTCGCTCTTATCCCTCTCTTTTACATCTCTCTTTTCCTTTGACCTCTCTTTGTTTCCAACGCTCTCGTTCTTTTTCTTTCCCCTTCTCTCTCCATCTCTGTCTCCTTTCTGTCTTTTCATCCCTATCTCTTTCTCTTTACCTCAATATCCCTCACACTCTGTCGCTCTCTCTAACTTGCTCTATCTCGATTTCCCCGTGCTTTACCACTATTTCTTTTTAGACTCTCTTTTTCTCTCGTTCTCTCTTGCGCTTAATCTTTCTCTCGCTCTACCTTTCTTACTATTTCTTTTCTCTCTCTCTCTCCCGTTCTCGCTTTACCACATTTTTTTCCTTCTCTCACTCATTCTATCCTCCCCTCTCCCTCTTCCCCTCCCTTTACCTCCATCTCTTGCTTACTCTTTCTCTCTTGTTATCTTTATATCTCTCTTTCCCTCTCTACATTAATTCCCTCCCACAATTTTTCTTTCTTATCCTTTCCTTTTCTATCTCTCTTATCCATGGATCTCTCTTTGTTTCTAACTCTCTCGTTTTTTCCTTTCTCCTTCTCTCTCCATCTCTCTGTCTCCTATCTTTCTTTTATCCCTCTCTTTCTCTATACTTCTGTATCACTCCCACTCTTTCTCACTCTCTCTAACTTATTCTATCTCAATTTTCCCTCTCTTTGCCACTTTTCCTTTTTTAGACTCTTTTTCTCTTGTTCTCTCTTGCTGCCAATCTTTCTCTCTCTCTCTACCTTTCCTACAATGCCTTTTTTCTCTCTCCTGTTCGCGCTTTACCTCTAATTTTGTCCTACTCTCACTCATTCTCTCTCCCTCACCCTCTCTCTCTCCTTGAAGTCGCTCCTGACTAGTCAATATATGTCACATCATCTCTGTGTTGTTTGCTTAGCTCAAACAATTTTAAAGTTTAAATTAGGTCAAAGATTACTGTAATAATGAAACACTAGCTCAGGAGGTAGAGCGCTCGTCTTGGGATCAAGAGGTCGTAGGTTCGATTCCCGGCTCCTCCGTGTTATATGTGTCGTTGGGCAAGACATTGAATCCCTAATGCCCCCAATAAGCAGGTAGACGCCTTGCATGGCTGACTTCCTATTGGTGTGTGAGTGTGTGTGTGAAAGGGTAAGTGTGCACATTGTAAAGCGCTTTGGGAGGTATTCAGTGACTCTATAAATGTAGACTATTTACCATTTAGCGTAATACATTCTCAAAGTTGATTGTTTGGTGCATAGTATTTCGTCAATATTTATAATGTATTGTTAATAACATCTGAAGAACCTTTGGCAGCCGAAAGAGCCGGTTCTTTCAAAAGAATCGGAATTCCCATCACTAGTTGTACTGTAAACACTGTACGCTCGACGTCATAATATTTCAACCAATGAGAGCTGAGGTGGGCGTTAACCACGGTCTGTATTTATAAACGGCGCCGGTGTATTTATGAGTCATCGCCTCAGACAACCGGACGTGCAACGAATCGTCACTTTCATCGCGGGACATTATCCTTCTTCTCGAACCAGAAAATCTCCACCAGCCCGCCAGGGATTGAAATGTTCCATTTTAGGCTTCGCACAGCGCTCAAGGAGTTGTTGAAAACCCACTTGAAGTCCCCCGCCAGCCGCCACCGGTCTTTCACCGCCTCCGCCTCCTCTGGCGGTCTCAAGCTCCTCCATGGCCCCGCGTACCGGACGGCGTCCGTCCACGTCAACTTCCGATCGTTTTGCATGAAAGCGGAGGGCGAGTTGAAACTCGACGAAGGACAGAAAAAGGACGACGCCGCCGCCGCGGACAAGTAAGTCTCATAAACGCCTGGAGGATGTGGCCGCGGTGGGTGTGAGGGTTTGGCCCGCGTTTATGGCGTCACCTTTTGTCCTTTCTCCCTTCGCTATCAAACGCGTCAAAATGAAATGAAACCATTTTACAGGCCACACAAAAAATGAGACAAAATGATATTATTAGTCACAGAAACCGAAACTAACCGCCAGTGAGGTCTTATCAGCCATGCTTGACGTGTCCGTGGCTAAAGCCTAGCTATGACGTCACGACGCGCACACATCCCAACGGATGGATTTTGGATGTGGAATTTTGGACTCAAACTGGTTCGATTTTTTTGGGGAGACGATGTAGTTCAAAAATAAACGTGTACAATTCAGCTGTGTTTTGCTCATCCAACTTGGATCAAATTAAGTTTAAAAAAATGGTTCTCCTAGCATACCTGTCATGCTTCAGGGCTCCATGCCCTTACAAAATGTTGTATTTTTCCTTACAAAATACAAAATAATCTTACACCATATTTTTTATTAATGTAAATTAATATGTTATATTGTACATGTGTTTCGCTATATCTTACATATTTTTAATTAACATTTTGTTGTGAGATACTGAGTTGCTCGACATGAATGAGGTTTATTACAAAAAAAATAATCAAAAATGGAGTAGTTTGGACGTTCACTGCAGACGTAAAAAATACATGCAAATATAATTAAGTAGAATAAAACTTTTTCTTATTCAAATTATTAACTCATTTTCTGCATTAAATTATTGTTGGTAATATACTGATTAAAGGGATAACCACAAATCTGTCTTTTTTCATTTTGTCCTTTTATACTTTCTTTTTTCTTAACTTCTTTATACAACATCATAATTCGTAATATAATGCATCAAAGCAAGTGAGCCGTTGGAGAGCCGGCTCTCTTGAACGAGTTAAGCCGGACTAGCCGGTTCTCTAAAAAGATAGATAGATAGATAGATAGATACTTTGTTCATCCCCGAAGGGAAATTCACATTTCCAGCAGCATCCCTGAGCTGAGAACAATCGAGAACAATCGAAAATAACACGGGAGCTGCTGGAGTGGCTGCCATTCGTGACGGCGCCGGAAGAAAAGATTCAATTTGAATCATGTACAAACAAACAAACAATTGAATCATGTACAAACAAAATATGTATCTCTCATCTCATTGGCTGCACCGCTTATCCTCAGTAGGGTCGCAGGGGAAGATTATGTATTATTCTACTTAATTTTTTTCCTTCTACAGTGAACGTCCAAGCGACTTTATTTTTAAAAAAAAATTTATAATAAAGCTCATTCATGTCGAGCAACTCAGTATCTCACAACAAAATGTTCATGAACAATATATATGATATAATGAAACACATGTACAATAGAACATGTTCAACAACATCAATAAACACGTTTGAAAAAAAAAAAAATATGGTGCAAGATGATTTTGTATTTTGTAAGGGAAAATACAACATTTTGTAAGGGCATGGAGCCCCGGAGTGCGACACGTATGCAGGTATCTAACCATTTGAGCTACCAGTGCTGTTGAAGACAACTGACAAACCTCTGACACTCAACCATAACCCTAGTTACAGGCTAACCCTAGCTCCGGCCAAGACCCTAACCCTAACGATGGATCCAACACTAGTTACAGCAAAATCTCAAACTAAAACCTAAACCTTAGCTCCATTGGAGACGGACTTCCTTTCACTACACAACTACCACGGACGATGCATGATGGGAAATCCCCAGGCGGCAGACGCATGCTCACAGTAGCATCAAACCGCTCGCTTCGTTTAAAACAAAAAAAAAGCGATACCGAGATAGAGGCTACCGCGGCGAACTCGTTTGACTTGATTGATTTGCCGTTTCGTGATAGTCGGTGTATACTGGATGGTATCCATAATTGACAAATTTGCGTTTTTCCGTACAGATTTTCTTGTACGTCGTACACGTCTTAAAATGCATAATAAACATACTTTGTACGACAAAAACGTACAGCTTGACAGGTATGAAATAGTCCTCATTGTGTTACCTCAGTCAAAAAATTTCCCCCCAAAAAGACGTTTTTTCCAACGCCTAATAAATCTGGGTTAAGTCCGTTTTGGACATGATTTAGTCAAAAAGTAATCAAATACATACCGGTCACCCTCAGCCAATGGTTCCCATTATTAATGAATGCTATTCCTTTTATTAGGCGATAATTAACCTTAGAAACAACGCGAAACCCTACTTTTTTTGGTTTGAACAATTTTATTGACACTTTGACACTTTTAACAGCAATTAAACGAAATTAAATGTGAATTTCCCTTCGGGGATGAATAAAGTATCTATCTATCTAAACACATTCACAATTTCATTATATCATATTCTAACAATATGAGGTTTGAACATTTTTTATCAACACTTTTAACAGCAATTAAACACATTCACAATTTCACCATATCATATTCTACCAAGCTTTCTGGAGGTAAAGTGAAAGTGTGACATTCTGCCTTTGCTCTGTTCAAAGTAATAGCAGCATGTAAATAACCAGAATATCCCAGGTTTTTCATATATTTTTATGGTTACGTGCCAAACATGTTACAAGTAGGTGCTGTAGATTCTCAGAAATTAGCTGCTCCTCTTGCACTCTTTGCACTACTGTAAAATACTATACATAGCCATAATTATTTAGTATATTATTAGTACTCAATACTCCATCTCAATACAACATTTTATTTATATTTATATCTGTACATTCAAGGAAACTGTGCGGGTCGGATGTATCGACATTTCGTTCTGTATACACGTGTACTAGAATGACAATGAAGTGGATCTGAATCTGAAAAAGACCCAGCATTCATAATCGGCACGCTCCAAAGGCTGTGCAATTGGGCAAATAGTTCAAAGGGGTGTGTTCAAAAGAATAGCAGTGTCTGCTGTTGACTGTTAAACCTCAAAACTATTTTGTATTTCCGAAAAAGGTAGGGATGAGCAGTCCTAATATTTAGTTGCATGACCTCGGTTTTTGATACCTGCTTCACATCTGTATAGGGGTGTGTTCAAAATAAGTTCATTAATTTTGGGGAAGAAGAAAAACAAAAACAGGTGTGAATCAAATGGCGCCTATTTAAGGATGATGAAGACAGCACAGGTTGAACATGCATTTGAGGAAAATGTGTATGTCATCCTGAAAGGCAATTTGAAATAAAACCAGAATAGAGAACAACATCCTTTGATTAAAAGTTGATTGGAGAGGGAAGACCCTATAAAGAGGTGTGGAAAATTGTTGGCGAGTCAGCTAAAATGATCTTCAATACCTTAAAATGGGTAAAAAAAAACAGCGACACGAGGAAGAAAACGGAAGACAGCTATTAAAATGGAACGGAGAATAACCAGAATGGCAAAGGCTCAGGCGATGATCAGCTCCAGGACGATCAAACACTGTAGTAAGTCTGCAGTTACCTTTCAGTGCTGCAACAGTTAGAAGACATCTGTGTGAAGCAAAGTCCCTCTATTAAAAGAAGGCAATTCCAGAAGAGGTTACAAGTTGCCAAATAACACGTCAACTAGCGTAAAGAAAAATGGGGAAACATTTTGTGGACAGATGAAAGTAAAATGGTCATTTTTGGGTCCAGGGGCCACAGACCATGTGTGAGACGACCCCCAAACTCCAAATTCAGTACACATTGAAGACTGTGAAGCATGGTGGTGCTGGTATCATGGTCTGGGCATGTTTCTCCTACTCTGGTGTTGGGCCCATTTATAGCATACCAGGGATCATGGATCAGTTTATGTCAAGATACTTGAAGAGGTTATGTTGTATTATTCTGAAGAGGACATGCCTTTGAAATTGGTGTATCAACAAGACAATGACCACAAACACACCAGTTGATTGTTTGCTTTGACTAAATGTAAACCTTAAAAACAAAGCTTTTGTCAGGACCAGAACAGAGACGGGACCCAATTGCGTTACGTTTCTCACAGTTTTATTGGAAGAAAGGAAAGGGTTGCCCCCGTGATCCGGTGTTCGCTGGGCGCGGGAAGCAGGTGAGTGATGGCGTTGTCAGGAACGGAAAAACGGGTCAGTGAATAAAGTATCTATCTATCTATCTATCTATCTATCTAGTAACCGAGACAGGAGAGCAGAAACGTGGTCGGGGTCGGAAGCGAGTCTTAAGCTAGGAAAGGAGAGTAGACGTGGTCGGGGACAGAAAGGTCAAAAGCCGGGACGGGAGAGTAGACGTGGACAGGATCAAAAACAGGTTGAAGCCGGGGGACAGACAGGAGCAAAAAACAGGTTGGAGTCAGGGTCAAAAAAAGGCTTGTCTAGTGTAAACTGAGGTTCGCAGACAAACTGTAAAAGGGGACGAATAGGAGTGGGTTTAAATAGGGACAGGGAGCCAATCACAGTCCGAGGCGGTTGGCGCCAAAGGAGCGGGCATAGGTGATTCACATCGGTAATCATGACAGCTTTTCAACGTCCTTAAAACTCGGACTGCTTTGAACATGATTCGATAAAATTGGGACTGTTTACATCATCCAGATTTTGCCAAGCGAGACTTCTTTTCAGCGTCTTAAAAACCAGTTTTTACATTTTAACCAAATAACGAGTTCTTTGTCTTTTTTTCCCCAACATAATTTAACGTACTTTTAAACCGTTTTTGCTGGGTGGGAAAGCTCCAGGTGTTGAGTGAAAATTGTTAACACATTGCCTTACAATACAAACTGGGACTTTAAAATGACGGTACCTACACTTATGGAGTAAATTGCGGGTACTTAGTTTAACGGGACTTGATTCTGTGGTTCCAAGATACAAAAAAACAGAGTTACTTCACAAATGTAAGCGATAGATTTTTGAAAATGGGATGTAAAATGCATGCTGTGATGAAAATGTATACGGCAACTATCCTTGCACCTGCTCCTGCTTACTCCGCCCCTTGGTTTGGGTCATTTTCTTAGACTAAGTTCACACTGCTGGAGTTCGGATTTTTTTTACAGACTCAACCTGTATCCAATCTTTTAAAGTCCGTCTGAACGGCACTTGTCTATTTTTTCAAACGAGACCCAGGAAACTTTTAAATCCGATGCATACATTTTATCTTTTGGAATGCGACTTCCGTGTGAACGTTCAAAAAGCATTCATGCGACCTACACGTTACCTATAGGCGGCAAACGTCACTATTCTGCCTTCAGCCTGGCACATGGAAGCGGACAAAATCAATAACCATGGCGGGAGAAAACCCGGAGTGTCATAAATTCACACATTCATGGAAGATGAACACTTGTTTATTTTTTAACTCACGGAACGGCTAACATCGCATCGTATGGTTTTGCATTGAATTAATATTCGGGGAGACCACGCTCCGCCGTTAACAGAATCCATGACTACTTCAGCAAACATGAGCGTATTGCGCGTGACGTCACGTGTCCTCTTCTGCGCATACGGACCGGTTGTGTCATTCGTACGGTTAGAAATGTGAACGATCTCACACAGACATGGGATTTCCCTTAAAAACGGGATTGAGCTGTTAGCTATGCAGTATGAACCTCATTTTGTATTTCGTCATCCGGTTTTCAGGTACACAACTTTCAGTGCGCCCCCCTATCGTAAACATTTGCTCGGCTCTTAGTAGTTTCGCAGATCTCTGCGGCTATCACTGGATTGGATAGGGAATGAAATGTCACATTGACTACCCAAAAAAAAATCATAAATGTTGTATCAAAGGATTCTTTGTATTCATTGACTATCAATTAAAGCTAAATATAATACTTGTGTACTCTTTCCGCTGCTTTCCTTTTTCAACAAGTAGCTCATAACCTTGACAAACATGTTGGCCGTGTACAAACACTGACGTAAAAAGGGTGTGTGGCTTTCCGAGCCTTAGGGGAAAAAGAGGAATTTGCAAGAGTGTATATTTTTCAAATTACGAAGATGACATTTCATTTAGAAAGTAGCATGCAGCTTCACGGCGAGTAGTATTGTAACATTCATTTAATATGATCACAGATTATATGTTTAAGTAGACAGGCTACTTCAAGGACGGAGAACACCAAAAATGACCTATTTGTCTCATTATTACAAAGACATAAATTGGTCCTTTTGCCAAATAACAAAAGATAGTCGTGCCAGACTTTACAAATTCTTAGTTTCAAACACTTTTAGTGGTAAACTCTAGAACTTTTTTGAAAGAATTAGAATGTCATGATTACTGATGTGACTCAGCTGTGCCCGCTCATTTGTCGCCAACTGCCGCGGGTTCTGATTGGCTCCCTGTCAGTATTTGAACCCAGTCATGTCTGTCCCCTTTGGTCAGTCCGTCTGCGAACCTCTGTTTTTACTAGGCAAGCCTTTTTCCCGAAACCTGACCCCCGCCTGTCCCGTTTTTGCTCCCTTTTGTCTCCGGCTATGACCCGTTTTGATCTCGACCACGTCTGTTCTCCCGTCCCGACTTACGACCCGTTTTTTTTTTTTATCCCGACCACGTCTTTTCTCCCGTCCTGGCTTACGAACCGTTTCTGTCCCCGACCACGTTTTTGCTCTCCTGTCCCGGCAATAGACCGTTTTTTTCCATCCCTGACACTGGCATCGCTCGCAATGGAAGATTGACTTCTGTGTTCGGATCACAATCAGAATACGAGAGCGACTTGCTTCCCGCGTCCAGCGATCACCGGATCGTGGGCGCAGCCCTTCCTCTCTCCTTCGAAAAAACTTGTGAGAAACGTAACGCAACTGGGACCTGTTTCCGTTCTGGTCCTGACAGGATAAATATGTAATAAAGACTTAAAAAAACAAAATTAAGATAAAAAAGAATGTTAAGATCAATAAGCAAAAATATTTACAAGGTAGTGCCAGGAGACTAGCCAAAGTTATTTGTGCAGGGGTTGGGGAATGTATTGCTAGTGAACCAGGTGTAGCTTTTTTCATAATAGATCTGGTTTTGAGATAAAATTTGTTTTTTAAAGAGACCTCTAGATGTCCCTGTATTGCGTGGTGCAAACAATAAAGAGTGCTAAAAACCACAAAGAGGAATACAAACTATGGAGACTCAAAGGAACCAAATGGCAACTTTTTACTTTTGTTGCCCAGCATTTTTGAGCTTTAAGGGTACCTGTAGCAGCAAGGTGACAGACAATTTTGTCAGCTGCTTCAACGTGAACCTCATGTTATGTAAAGTAAAACACGACCTTTGAAAATTCCAAAAAAGTCATGTTTATTGGACCGTATTTTTGCTAGTTATTCAAATCTATTTTGTTTCATTCTTAATGAATGAAGTTTTTCTTACCACTAGGAGGCGCCAAATAACACACAATGTTCCTTTTAGGCTAGTAAGAACAAATGTCATTCGGAATTTTTCCGTGTCTCTTGCCAATGAGACGCATCAGAACACACATGCGAGAGTAATGTCTTCCTTCTACCATTTCCTGGATATTTTCAAACGTATAAAGCAGGGGTTGGGAACCTTTTTGATCCAAACAGCCATAAAAGCAAAAATATTTTGATTTTGTTTTTCAGATAGCCACACCATATATTTTCAGACAATATTCAACAAAACGGCCGAAACCGCTCACCAGACAAAAGCAAATTTTTCATCACATTTTATTTACTTGTGTGACATTTGATATATATATATATATATATATATATACACACACCGCAGCCATATCCCCCTAGTGGGAGGTGGCTAGAGTCATTTCTGACTCTTTTTGGGAGATTGATACAGATGAGGGGATTCCCAGCCCCCTCTCTCAACCCAACTTAGGTGTTGGGAGTCATTAGTTTCATAAAATCTATAAAATAATAATGCCAGACCCTGTGTCCCATATCAATATAAATATACCACTTAAAATTCGACTCCCACCCGCAGTTACTAAAGAGTGTTGAGGCTCATTTTGACCGCCATGTTTTTCCTAAATAATAGTTTCAAAACAAGATGCAAGCAAAGTTCTTTAGTAAAAAAGAAATGTCACTAAGTACTGCAAATGAGAATACCAACGTATATACCTTCGGTGCAGATGGATGAGGGGGAGAAGCGGTTTGTGCAATGTGTGTATAGCTCTGCTTATTCCTACCGCTAACCCAATCAAATTGCTCTGGGTGCTTTGCTAGAGTTTTTGGGTGTTTCCAGTTTGTTCTGTGGGTTTGCATCATAGAGTACCTCAACAGTGAACATAGATTGTTTAACTAGCTTCCATATAAAAGATTCATTAGAGATGTCCTGCTAAAATGGGGTCTTTTAGTGGCTGTAAACTGTAGTTGAGACTGGGCCCTACATATATTGAACTGAACTTTACACTGTTAGCGTTCCCCTGGCTTAGCACTTGCTAATTTTTGGCTTTGCATTTAACAATGCAGTGTATAATTCCGATAGTTGAAATTTATCTCCAAGCAGAAAAGATCCCTAGGTTCCCGACCCCTGGTATCACGGCAGAAGTTATGGAAAAATTACGAATGATCATCATGAGGAATTTTAAGACGTATGTTTGTTGATTTTAAATGTATCTAATATTCAGATCTATAAAACGGAAAGGAGGACAAATAATGAGCAGATGATTCCCACGATTAGAACTGTGACCATGTCACATAGCTGAAGGTAAACTCATTTGTATCCTTTTCTTTAAAAAAACTTGTTTTAAAACCATTATTCTAACAAAAACCTTTAGTCAAAATTATCCTAAACAACCTTAGATATCTGTGACAGGGATTCAATTTGGGGAAGCAAAGTAGGACAGTTGTGGAAATACAATACAGGTCCTGGTATTACGATTATTTTCTATTTGGTATTTTTGGAAATGTGTAGCGCATCAAAACAATAGTGCCATGGAAAGTAGCCGGGCTCTCTTTTGTATTTGGGACACAACTTTGTCTTGTTAATACTGGACACGTTGCCAAATCCAGCACGTACACTCACTTAAAATCCCAGTGAGCTATTTTAGTAGTTAATTGAGACTGCGGCTCGTACAGTAGATTAGCACGGCAGTCATTTCCATTCCAGGGAGATAACACGCAACTCGGGAAGGGTCGGCATTGTCTCAAAAATTCAATAAGAAAAGTAAAATGGGTTTTTGGTTTTGTCAGTTTCAGACAAACTGTGTGTGATCTTCATTGTGGTAATACAGGAAGTTAAAGATGAGCGGGAAAACCGCCACGGAATCACCCCGTGAGTAAGCCGACTAATTTCGGAAATGTATTAGATCCTCCGCGACTATAAAGGATTAAGGAATCAAAACAAAACCAAAGCCCTCGTGGCAATGCGTGCAATGACTGACAGAAATAGAAAGGGGAAGCCACCGTTAAAGGGCATCAGCGGTGGTGTTAACTGCCTGGAGGTGTCATTTAGCATATGAAGTTGTAACAGTAATCTCTTATTAAATGATGTTAATGTTTTTCCAGATTATGCACCTATCGTGTTTTCTGGACTATAAAGCGCTCTGGATTATAAATCGCAGCAGCCCAAAAAATACATACTTAAGAAGGAAAAAACAAATATAAGTCGCACCTAGGTAAAAATGACCTTTTTCAGGGAAATGGATTTGATAGAATCCAACACCAAAAACATATGTCATCTTGAAAGGCAATTTGAAATAAAAACAAAGAGAGCGGAAGGCCGAATAAGTGTGTGGTTTACTAAGGTTACATGACTGCAGGGTTGGGTAGGGTTACTTTAACTGGATTACTTTCAATGACTTTTGGATGACTCCAATACCAAATATGCTAATAAAAGACAAAAGAAACTAAATAGGAATAAAATGACTCCATTTTGTGCAGGCTTGGGGAGTAACGGAATACATGGAACGGCAAAAATGACGTTGGATTTGATTTCATTTTGTTTCTGTCGCATTTGATGTTAGTTTTGCCGGAGATCCAAGAGATCAAAGCCAGGAGAGAAAGCTTACCACGTGTTGTGAGTCATCATTTTATTCATAGTTAGTTTCTTTTGTCTTTTATTAGCATATTTGGTAGTGGAGTCATCCAAAAGTAATTGAAAGTAATCCAGTTAAAGTAACCCTACCCAACCCTGCATGACTGACATGGCTGTTAATGTCAGTAATGACATAACATATTGAGAGTTATTGAGATAACTCTAACTCCAAACTTTCCTTCCGCTGCTCAATCACCGTTTTTGGCTGCATACTTCACTACAGTGGAACCTCGGTTCTCGACCATAATCCGTTCCATTTCTTTGTACGAAAATCGATTTGTACGATCACCGAAGCCGTTTTTTCCCATTAAAAGTAATGTAAATTTTTTTTAATCCGTCCCAACACCCTGAATGTTTATTTTGAATATTTAACGTAAAGCTAACCCAGGCTAATCATACGTTCGCGTTAGCGTAATCTTCCGTACGAAAGATTACACTAACATGAAATAAATAAAAAAATCAGGTCGTTTACACGTCATTTAGCACCCGGGGGGTCCCCACAACAAGTGGTGAGCGGTTAAAGGATAAAGAAAAGAATTATGAATAGGATTTCTTACCGGTCGGCAGAAGCCATGCTGTATTGCTGAAAGAAGGGAAACTCGCACACCTTCTTCATATTTTGCTATTATTTCTTTCTTAAATGCAATAGTTGTACGCACTACTCCTCTTTTTTCACCTGTAGCAACTTTGCTGCTTGCACCAACCTTCTTCCGAGGCATAATTAGGGGTTAAAACACTCCCTTCACCGCTTTTGAAAAACGAAAACAGAAAAGGAGTGCGCGTTGCCGTGACAACAGTGCTTCACGAGGGGTGGGGGCAATATACACCTGTACGCCGCTCAGCGTCGCCCCTAGCGTACCGGCGTTCGAACTCCGATTTTTTTGACCGAAAAGCGAAGCAAGAATTTCTCGAAATTTTTGGTCGAGATCCGATTTGTTCGAACTGAGAGGCGTTCGAAAAACCGAGGTTCCACTGTATCTGCATCTTGTAATCTGCAGACTGACCTTCTTTTCAGTGCCATTTTTGTTCAGTTCTTCTCAGTTGTTTTTATAAATTACCGACAATTTTGAAATGAGCGCCCTCTTGCAGTTTAGGATAAAAATAACTTGTGAAATAATACACAGTAATAATGTGTTAACAAATTCACCCGTAAGGTTTACATGTGAAATGAAATAAGTGTTAATAATTTCACACATAGGTCGCACCAAAGTATAAGTCGGCCTAACAATGGAGAAAAACGCGACTTATAGTCTGAAAAATCCTCTTTTTGTGTTCAAATCATGATAACCTAGAAGAAAACTTGGATTTGTACGTTTTTTTCCCTCAAGTATGCTAACAGTTTGGTTTTTTGCCTTATCTCTTTAAAGTCTCTACAGACACTTAACTCTAGGGATGCACAATAACTTGTTTCCTTTTCTGGATACTGATAAAAAAACGTTAACTACATGCTTTATTTTGAAGCATGAAATTAAAACACACAATCCAATTATTTTTATGCAGGTCTTCATTTGGTGTACAGTACAATTGCAATAAGATTATACAGGTTCGGTAAACACGTCTCCAAAAAGTAGTGTTGGAAAGACTAAAGCTTGACTTTATCAATCGAATCGATCAATACTTACTTTGTTTGTCAGTAATAACTATAATAAGATATTTTTTTTAAACACCGTAACACTGACATACTGATATTGGAGAAAGAAATATGATTGTGTGTGTTCATGATGGGAATATATGTCACTTCTAAACATTAAAGATGCTCCCCTACTTACGACCATTCGACCTATGAAAAACGGTAGATACGAATATTTTTTTCGAGATGTCGAAAAATCTCCGGATATTGCTGTAAGTTAGATTTTGTATCGTGTGCGCCTTTTTCTGACTAGAGGACAATACTGTCGTGCTTCTTCTTGCCGTGTGGCGCTGTGAGAGGTCACCCAGCATCCACCACTTCCTGGTTCGTGCATAAACATAACAACGTGTACTGTATCGCTAGCGCGCTAAAAACTTTGACGTTTTTATTGTTTAATATCTCGTGCATCCATTCAATGTGGATGGTCTAAAGTGTAAAGAAGAGGCGAGCCGTTTCATTTGAAATGAAAGTGGAATAAGAAAGCTTGATGCGTTTGAGAAAATGGTCGCTTTTTTTGGCCACTTTTTACCTCGGAGGGAGACCTCTTGAAACGCATCTTCCAAAAGTGAGTTAAACTCAACTTTATCTTTATAGAGCATATTATTTTAGGAAATGTTCATTTTTTTTAGCACAAAACAATACAGGTTACATATACAAGCCTTAAACATACTTGTATAAACCTTAAACATAAAAAAATATAGCACTGAAGCAACTTACGAACAAATTCAAGTTACGAACGATCGTCCGGAATGTTCGTAAGTAGGGCACATAGTTGCTCCAAAACTGAATGTCACACGTGCCTTGGCTAAGAAAAATGGATAACTCATTCTTATCAATTGGCATTATCTTAGTTGCACACAATACAACGTGTAAAAACTATAAACTATATTGGGCAAATGTAACATTTGACTAATTACAACTGTAAAGGTCTCTTAGAATAGAATAGAATATACCTTTATTGTCATTGTTACAAAACATAACATATTGTGACAGCGAAATTGGACGTGGCACTCCAGGTCTACATTTCACAGTGAGGATAGAAGAGAACAAAGAAGATAACGGAACTTAGAAGTTTGTATTGTCCTTGTCGAAGGCTTTGATTTTCTCCGGAGGGGGTTGTATGAGGGGGTGAGGGACAGACGGAGATGGTCGGAACCAGCTAGGTGGGCGAGGGGGGAAGCTCTGTACGCATGATTGATGTTACTGTACACACGGTCCAGTGTTTTTTCCCCCCTGGTTGCACAGTCCACGTATTGAATGAATTTGGGAAGTATAGCGCCATAACAATTTTTTTTTGTTGTCTTTTAAAATATTTTCCTCCCTATTTGGGAAAAAACATATTTTGAAAAACAGAAAATCAAACCATAAAATCAAGAAGAGTTATTCAATTTTTCAAATGAATGCAATACGCTTCGGTCGTCTTTAAGTGTAGCGTAAGAGTTCGTATCGCTGATGTTGTTGGCAGACGACGATATCAGCCGATAAAACAGATAAGCTCTGTTAGCATTGAAAGTGACCCAATTCCGCTATCACCGCGCTGCTGTCTGAATGACTCTTTTAGTGTCCTGTGTACATAACAACGCACGATAGGATGTACCTGCACACGGCAAATATAATCATAAACATATTGTTTTTCCCCACTTAGGCGAAGAAATGCTGGCATCCTACCCAGTCTGGAGGATTTGCTTTTCTACACGGTCGCCGAAGGTCAAGAAACCATTCCGGCACATAAATTTATCTCGGTAAGTCGGTGTTTTTCAAATTTTTCGGAGACGAGGTGCACTTTTTTTAAATTAAACAATTCTCAAGGCACGCAGTCCTTCAGAAATGTATAAAATTAATACCCAGCGCTAGTTTTGTGTTGTTGTTTTTTTAGCTTAGATTATCATAATGCTTAAATTCAGATTCAGATTCAGATCTACTTTGTCATTCTAGTACACGTGTATACAGAACGAAATGTCGATACATCTGACCCGCAGTTTCCTTGAATGTACAGATATAAATAAAATGTTGTATTGAGTTGGAGTACTGAAGTACTAATAATATACTAAATAATTATGGCTATGTATAGTATTTTACAGTAGTGCAAAGAGTGCAAGAGGAGCAGCTAACCAGATGTGCAAAATGGGCAGTCAGGTAAACAAGTCAGGTAAACAGTAACAATAACACTGTGGTACGATAGTGCAGAGGAGAATAGATGTGCAAGGAGTGGCTAGCTATAAAGAACTGCCAGTAGTGCAAAAAAGTCAAAAAATTCTTGTGGTTATCGTGCCTCAGGAGGTAAAACTTTAATTTTGGTGTATAATTTTGCTGTCATTTTGAATTTTTGTTTTATAGAAACATAAAAAAATCAAACATAGCAAAAATAATACTTAAAATGAACAAAAAGTATCAGCCAGAGGATTTTTAATTACTACCTATCTAGAATAAATCATCAAAATCATGCAAGATTGTTACATTATTTGATGTATTTTTGTTATTTTTATGTGCAAAAGGTAAACATGAAATAAAAAAGGGCTCAGTGGAAGAAGGCCTTTTGAGCAGGTTGGACTTCCTTTATTTGAAGGCCTCTTCTTGCAAGTTCAAAATCCATTGATGTCTTCTCTTTATTTTGAGTGTCTACTTAAGTTCAAACTTAACATTTTCATTTCAAATAAAATAAGTCGTTATATATATTTCCCTGGGGCAGCACGACGGCGCAGTGGTTAGCGCGCGTGCGTCACAGTTCTTAGGTCATGAGATCTAACCTCATGTGTGGAGTTTGCATGTTCTCTCCGTGCTTGGTTGGGTTTCCTTCGGGCACTCAGGTTTCCTCCCACATTCCGAAAAACATGCATGTTAGGCTAATTGGCCGGTCCGAATTGTCCCTAGGTGTGAATGAGCGGGCGAGTTGTCTGTCTCTGTGTTCCCTGTGACTAGCAACTAGTTCAGGATGTCCCCTGCCCACTGCCCGAAGATAGCTGGGATGGGCTCCAGCACCCCCGCGACCCTACTGAGGATAAGCGGTACAGATAATGTATGGATGGATGGATATATTTCCCTATAAAACCTCATGAGCATATAAATAGTATGTTAAAAGAATGAAAAAATAGCAATCTGCTGTCACCTACTGATACGGATGAATGTTACAATCACTCAGCTTATGACTGTAAAAAAGATATTGAACAATGGCATGCTTTTTTGCAAAGAATTGGGCACTTTCTCACAGAACACAAGACAATGTCTCTTGGCACTGGCACATATCAATATGTATAATGCCTCATTTACAATTAATTACATTTTTCTGTGAACCTTTTTTTTACAGAAACATTGACCCTGACACTAATATTAAAATGCTTTCTAAAATTTGTCTTACAAAACAAAACAGGAGGTTGATCATGTTCTATCCATTTATAAGGTCTTTAAAAATGAACCTGAACTAGAGGTTTTGTTTTGGAGTACCAAAATGTATGACTCAATCCAATTACTTCCTCTTTCTCCTTCCCCTTCCACTTTTTGGGTGAGGGGAACAATTTCTCTAGGAATTGGGAACTGATTACCTTGTCATCACTTAATGGTTAATTCCTATTTCATTTCACATTTTTTATGTATGTATGTATATGTGTATGTAATTAGTCACTTCAAAACCATAATATATTAACTTGTTACAACATTTAACTCATGTTTAAATGCCTGAGAAATAAGCATGCCGAAAGATGAGTACTGCGTCTCACTGGTTCATTCTTCCTCCTCTTTACTGCAAAACCCGTATCCTTTTCTTTATCATTTAATGCCCTCGGTAGGAATTTACGTTCAATCTCACAACATAAACACATATAATTGGTTTATTTTCCTCACACAATTGCTTCCAACTAGTAATGCCGAGAAGGCATGGCTAAGGAGAAGCTAGGGCGCTCCTGGGCTGAGTCGGTGAAAAGGGGCTAGTGTCCCTTACCGCGGATGCTTGAAAAAAGTTTTTAAAAGCATTAAATTCATTATTCTAAAAATAATGCCTTAATTGGCATTAATATGTCCTAAATTCAATTTACAAGAGTCTTAAATGTGAACACATAATATTTATTTTTGTTTGAACTAAAAAGATTTGTTAAAAGTCATATTTGTCATGATTCATGATAAAAATGCTCATCAATGTAGAGTTCTATGGAATTAGTAGTTACCTGCCAGTTTCGACTGAGGATCCATGATGTAAATTAAATATCCTTTTTATTTATTCTTTTCAATGTCTAAAACTTTGGAGAGAGCTATGTTTTTCAGAGGGTGTGTTTTCAAATCGACCAAAATGTGAATTAAAAAACAAATTTAAATAAACGTGTTTAAAATTGCCTCCAATTCATGTGGTGATTTTTGGTCCGTTTCAATTTTTTTTTGGGTGGACTTGGTCTTAAATTTGATTTCAAGGCATTAAATAGTCTTTAAAAGCCTTCAATTTTACTTGAACTTGCCAACTACAGCCTGACAACTGTAGCTAAGAGATGAGCACTGAACTAGCTGCGATCAATCATGGACAATTCATTACATCCACTACACAGCATCATCTCCAAACAGAAGAGCTGCTTCAGCGACAGACTGCTGTCACAGTCTTGTTCCACGGACAGACTGAGGAGATCATTTCTTCCTCATGCCATGAGGCTCTTTAACTCCACCCGGGGGAGTAAAAGCCCACATTAGACCCCACCCCCACATTTGCATATTACCTTATTTTTATTACAGTGTGTATTTTACGTAGCACTATTTAATACTCTATACTATAGAGCAGGGGTCGGGAACCTTTTTGACTCAAAGAGCCATAAAAGCAAAATATATCAATTTTATTTTGGGAAAGAGCCACACCATATATTATGAGACAAATTTACTAAATTGCTAAACCCGCGCCCCAGACAAAAGCTTAGTCTTCAGCACATTTACTTTTGATGATTTGATAAAAATTATGAAAAGAGTATAATGCCAGAGCCCGTGTCCCAAAATCAACAACCATACCACTTTAAACTTGTCTCTTTCTTGCTATTACTCAAGATCGGTTAAACTCATTTTGACCCTTTTTTTCATACATATTGGTTTCAAAACCAGATGTAAGCAGTTATTTTGTAAAAACGTCACAACATTCTGCAAACAGGGAGCCTGATGTGCTTATCTATGGCGCAGACGGCGTAGGGCGAGAGATGGGAGGGAGTGCTTGCACTTTTTGCATAGCTCCACCCATCCCTCCCACTCACCCAATCAAAAAACTTTAAGTTCTCTTCTGGTGTTTTGGCGTATTCATAGTTTGTTCTGTGGATTCATCATAAGGTATCTGAACACTGAAGACAGATAATATAGTGATGTTTTATATAACGGATTATTTAGCGTTGTACAGCCAGAACAAGGTTTTTTTTTTTTTTTTGTGACACCTTGACTGTAAATTGTAGTGAAAAACGTGCCCTATATATACTGCGAAGTACTGCTCCGTTGTTAAGTTTGGTTTGCCTCTGCGTGTATCTGAACAGGTTTAATAGCTTATGTTTTGGACGAGATGGAGAAAATTTGCATGCAGTCAAATTTGTCTCTGAGCCACAGGTACTCATAGAAAGAGCCATATATGGCTCGCGAGCCGTAGGTTCCCGACCCCTGCTATAGAGTCTATAGCAAAACGTTATATTGGGTATTTTTGTATTCTATATCTTTATTTTATTATTTATTTTTCAACACAAGGATACTGCTGGAATTGTGAATTTCCTTACGGGGATGAATAAAGTATCTATCCATCTATCTTGCTTTCGGCTGTAGTAACCCTGCTTACTTTTCCACTTTACGCTTTGGATTGAGCCTTATGACAAATTAGCCAATGGCCAACAATAACTTATGAAGCACTTTTCCATTCCATGTGAATGGCATGATAAAAAATGATTTCTTTTTCCCTTATCTCCAGGCTCTTAAAACCACAGGACTTCGCACAGGAGATCCCAGATTAAAGGAATGTATGGACACACTCAAGGAAACCTTAAAGACCACAGCAGATGGCGTCACATTGGACAGGCATCAGTTCAAGAAGTGGGTTGCCTTCAAGTTCTCCTTTTTAAGTGTAGATGTAGGACAGTGCATAAGGTACATGGGCACACATCATCTCAATCTGGTCCATGGCAGCCGGGGGCACCGATGGACCACCATTTTGTCGATGAAGCCTTTTCATCGACAAACCCTACGGAAAGCGTTTCCCGGATCGGAGTTGCAAACTCGATCGGCAAACTTTCCGTCCCCCCCTCCCTCGGGTGCATGCGGGCGCCGTGTTTGAGCATGCTGTTTGTGTGGTTTTGTCCATCAGGTGTGTCCAGAGCAACATTGTCCTGCTCACGCAGGCCTTCCGCAAGAAGTTCGTCATCCCAGACTTCCAGTCCTTCACTTCCCACATTGACGAGCTCTACGAGAGAGCCAAACCGCTCTCTGAAGGGCAGGTTAGATTCACGACTCCTTCACCGGTTCGCTAGTTGACATAAAAAAATGGCTTGATTGCTTGTAGTGCCTTAAAAAAACAACTGAACTGATTTTGACAGATAGGCCAGTTATTGTAGATTTCGTTCCCACTGTTTTTTTCCCCATTTTCATGATCATGCATTGAATTTGCCTTGAAAGCAAAAAAAGATGGCTGCTGTCACTGTTTGTGTCATAATTCAAGGATTCATGTTGGCAGTGTCACCTTTCCACTGACCCTTAAAGCACCAGTGTGTATTATACTGTATATAGAGACCCTTGGTAAGGTAAAAATACTTGATTTGTTTAAATAAAACGTGATTGATTCAAATAATAGGCAAAAACACATGTACTATCTCATGAATGCGATTATAGTGTTCAAACATTTGTCATTCTATTCCACAACTTGAAGAAGTTGGCATGTTTGCGATCTGACTACTACGGAAGCCTGAATGAGTGTTTTTCCAAGGTACCTGATCTTTATGTTTTTTTTTTAATTTATCTCGCAACAGCCACTTAACCTCCATAGCTGAGCCCTGCATGTGATGGTCACCAAGTCCCATCATTCAGGGATCTCTACCCCCCCTTTCACTGTTTCCCTCTCTAGCCACTCACGCTGCCCACTTGGCTGCAGGCTATGGCTCGCTGCTAGCCGCTATTGTTATTGTTGGCTGTTCCTGCTTCCTACTTCAGTTTCACTCTTATTTCACAGCTGAGTTCAGTAATTCAGGGTCGGGAAGCATGACCGATCCAATCTTTTACTGGCATTTTTAGTAGCTTCTGCTTTTAGCCACAAACACCAGCTCTGATCAACTCAAGCTTAATTCTTTTCAGCCTCTTCAAGTGAATTCAGCTCGCTCAGTCTTTTGTCGTTGCTAGCGGTTAACATAAATGGCTGGCTGAAATTCATCTATGCTCACCAATATATTATATACAGTAGGTGGACTATTATATTTTGCCAATTGATATCCTTCGGGCTTCCGTGGTTCGTCCTTCTCGATCGCACAAGCTTCAAGTCCATTTTAATTGACAACGACCCTTTAGCGGTGACTTGTTACACACTGTCACTTTAAACATCGAGCTGTAGCTTTGGGTGTTGCCTTACTTTAATTTCTCTATTTCTTAGGTTGCCGACTACATTCCTCAACTTGCCAAGTTCAGTCCTGACATGTGGGCTGTGTCTCTGTGTACGGTTGATGGCCAGAGGTAAGTCTGAGTCTGATTACAGGATTGAGTTTAGAGGTGGTAAAGATACTAGTCTGATTTTTTTTTTTAGATGAGAGTAGAAAAATAAAAGTTGATAAAGGATGATCTTATAGTCTTCAAGACAGCGGCAGGGAAGTTAGTAGTCAATTTTTTTAAAGAGGAATCCTAAAATCTCACTGAAAGAGACTGAAAAAAAGCTGTCTAATATGAATTTTATGGTCGTCATTTATTGTTGTCACCATTTTAATTGTTGTTTGAAACAGCGTGTTCTTGGCACTGGAAGTGAAATTCCCTTGGCATGCAATCATAAAGATAAACTGGTAGTAAACGATAGGGGTCATTGCCCTAATCACCCGTTTCATTATATTTAGAGTTTGCACAGAAGCCAAAAGGAATGCAACTAATTAGTTTCCCCCCTTGATATTGAACAAGAAAACCGGGCATTTAGTTTTTATTTGAAAACAGAAGTTTTGCGATAAACCTGAGACAAAGGAGTCTCAAGGACTTCATGCCAGGAGTCGACTATCGTGTTAGTTGGGGTTGATTTTGATTCGAAGTTGAGATTTTGCCAAAGTTCGGTGCTTGACGAACTTGTTCAGTGCCAATCGAAAACTGATGCGGTATACAAGACAGATGGAGCACGCTCCGATTGTTTTCGCCCTTTCTATTTTGGTCCCTCAGTGGAAAATGGAACGTTTGTTTTGTTTGTAGACACACCGTAGGCGACACCAAGGTTCCCTTCTGTCTGCAATCGTGCGTCAAGCCTCTCAAGTACGCTGTGGCCGTTCACGACCACGGCACCGACTACGTCCACAGTTTTATCGGGAAGGAGCCCAGCGGTTTGCGTTTCAACAAGCTTTTTCTGGATGAAGACGGTAACTAGCGTTGACTTGTTGGAATCCACTTGCTTCACAATGACATTTGAATGTTTTCTCTTCATCCATTTGTTCCAAGCAAATACATCTGTTGCTATTTTTAAGGATGCACCAAAACCTAAAATGTGTAATCTTTTGCCGAAGGAACAGAAAAGCAACACCAAAAACAATTTACCCCCATCCCCCTCCGAATTAAAACATTTATTTTGCCCTGACTTGCTTAATAGGCATAATATATAATAAAACAAAAAAACGCTTTGAAATAAAATACCTGACTAAAGTGCGGCAGATGAATGAAACTATTAAGAGATCCAAAATGAGTTTCAATTAAAAGTGCTGCACTGAACATTGTCCTGTTTGAATAAGCTTATGTTTATTTAGGCATTTTGGCTTTTAATTGACATAACGGCAAATAGTGACAAAGAAAGAGAACCGGCAATGGCGATTGTACGGTAGTCGGAGTAGTACAGTGCAACAAACAAGTCGCGCTTGCATATTCGCAGAGATGAAAAAAACGAAATATTCAATTTAACTCTTGCTACACATAACTCAGCATGAGCCAATCGGTTTCAGGGACGATGATGACGATGGTTTGCATTTAAATAGCGCTTTTCAAGTCACTGAAGACCTCCCAAAGTGCTTTACAATGTGCTTCACACTTTGAAAAGACTAAGTCACACACATAGTACGTGTTCATGAAGTAATACTGCTAAGCTCTAGTAATTTAGGGGCAGCATGGCAGCGCAGTGGTTAGCGCGTGTGCGGCACAGTTCTGAGGTCATGAGATTGAACCACCTCTGAGGAGTTTGCATGTTCTCCCCGTTCTTGCGTGGGTTTCCTCCAGGCACTCCGGTTTCCTCCCACATTCCAAAAACATGCATTTCAGGTGAATTGGCCGGTCCAAATTGTCCCTAGGTGTTGAATGAGCAAGTGAGTTGTCTCTCTGTGTGCCCTGCGACTGGCTGCCAACCAGTTCAGGGTGTCCACTGCCCGAAGACAGTCCCCGCGACCCTACTGAGGATAAGCGGTGCAGATAATGGATGGATTTAGTAATTTATCTCTGTAGTGTTTGCATGTGAACATTAGCCTAAACAAGGCTATGGGAAAACAAAAAGTGGACATGTGTGCTTTTAAGAAAATGTCGTTAGTAAAAAACTTGACAAAGCTCACTTTTTTTACCTCCATCTCCTTCTTTCTCGTGTACAAAAGAAAGATACTTAGCTCGCTCTGAGTGAAAGCTAGCTTCACATGGCACGCCTCACTTCAGTCGTGACGCCAACACAAGAATTTTTTGTTTTGTTTTCGGTTTATAGTTGTTCCGGAAGAAACTTTAAATGTACTTTTGGTCATTTACGGCAGAAATATTTCTGGTGCTAAACATTTGATGCATCCCTATTAATGTTATCATAATATTGCTTTTGGGCTTTAACAGCCTTGTTATGCAAATTCTGCAGTTGAAGAGTTCAAGGCGATGCAATTCCTGAAAAACCTCACCTACCTGCCGCAACATGTGGTTTAGCGCGGTACCCGCTTGACCGCATTGTTTTAGGGCGGTTTTGTCATTTTGCGTTCAGCCAATGACAAATGATTAACCTCAAAACAAACTGGAATGTTCGAGGCTTTACAAGCTTGTTATGGATCTTACGACATATTGTTTACAAACTTGGCAAATGCTGGCTCGCTCTTCAAGGGCAAGTTAGCGATTTGTCCTCGTGCCATATATTGACCGATTTTATTTTTTTATGTTGGTTTGCAGATAAGCCCCACAATCCTATGGTGAACGCTGGCGCTATTGTTTGTACTTCCCTGATAAAGGTAAAGGCAAAGCACTCATTCTTGTTCTCGCTTCATGTTGTCTTCATGATAAAAGGGAATAGTTTCACTCTTTTCAACACTAAAAAGATCAAATTCTAGCATTTATGGATTTGATTGAAACTGAAACGTTTTGCCGATGTTACGCAATACACCTAACTGAATTCTTCTAAAGAATTTCCGACCCTTCTTGGATAGGATGTGTTGTGTTGGTGATGACAACTCGATTGACGTTGCATGTTTTGAGTGCCCTGGATTTTTGCACAATGTTAGGTCAACACGTGGATTCAGATATCTAGAGGTCAGAATGAAGCCTCTGGTAGTGTGAGCTAAAAGACAACGATACACATGTACACAAATATAATTAAACACATGATAACAAGTTTTTCCACTGTAGACAAATCAGTCCAAGTCAACTTAGCATTATGTCATATTTAGATTTTTTTTTTGTATTTACATGTTTTGATCACTTCCTGGTGTTGAGATATGAGGATCTGTATAATTTTTTTCACTTGTGTTCTCACTTCAAATGTAATTGTTGATCATCTAGGCAGCCAACTGTAAATTAGGACTTGAGCATGCAATTACTGTAAATCAAGCCTGAAATTGTTAAGAATCTTCCTTGAGGTACCTTACAAAATCCAGATTTCAAATCCACACAGACATAAACATATTGACAGCAAATATTTGGAAATATAGTACGATGAAAAAGTCTCTGAAATCAAACGCCAACCCTCTTTAAAATTGAACGTCCGACATTTTAAATATTTCTATGAGTGCCGGTTTAAAATGCTGCTATTTGGCATTATAGTCATCTATTTGGCTTCCTCAACCATCCTGTCAATGTCAATTTGATGCATTATAGAAAGATTTGTTGTTAAAAAATATTTGGGGGCTTTAAGCAGTTACTTTGACCTGCAACATAAAGGTTGACATGCTTCCAATCAATGTTTTGATTTGCATTGCATAGTATGTAGTTGAAAAGTTGCTACTGATAGTTCTTTGTTTTTTGGGGGCGTGTAGTTTTTGGGTTGGCAGACTTTTAACTTGCAAGCATTGGATTCTGAAATTTGGCAGGGAAGCCAGGCCAGAAGGGGGAAAAAAAGATTGATTTGAATTGAAGTATCAGTTAAGGGAAAGTTGCAAGTCAATACTTTTCTGAAATTGTTTTTTAATCTTTGAAAAATAAAGCAAAATAAAAGATTTCCAGCACTAAATTCGATCAAATGCATTGAAATACATGCAATGCAATAGGGTAAGCTCTGATTTTTTTTTTTTTTGGAGTCACATCAGATTTTTGGAGCAATACACTTTAGTATTTATAAGATATGGATAGCATTAGTAAAATGTCGCCATGACATTTGCATAATTTGAATGCAGGCCTTGCAGAGAGCACACTTGAATGTACAGTTTAGATGCTTCATAAAGGATCTGTGTGTATGGGGGGGTGCACAATAGGACACCATGGACAATCATGGTCGTGGGATACATTGGCAAATAAGCACAATTTATGTACGAGCTTATTAAATGCCACAAGACAAAGTTTCCTCAATAATTGACACCAAATAATTAGCACTCGTTTAACACTTTGAAGTTGCGTGCATCGCAGCTGCCTATTACATCATAATCGTTCTCATCAATTCTCAAATCTTGACGGGACACTGCCCATTTTTCATTTTCCTAGCGTTGCTCATTTTTACTGAAGGGATTAACTGCTAAAATGAAACTGAGCTAAAAAGTAAAACAAGTTATGCTGGTAGACCATCTGTTCCTGCTGCACGATTGGGTCTAAGCATGTATGAAAGCATCACGTTATTCCGGTTGTGCAATAATGTCACCAATCGTGCCGCTGGGATCAGATGGTGTTCTCCCAAAACAGTCAAAGTGACTTGGGTGCGCTATCCATCGGGATAACGTGGGTATTGTGGCTAATGGAGAAGAATTATATACTTTTTAATTCTGCAGGCGAAATTAAGGGCCTTATTTGGCCCACGAGCTGTAGTTTGCCAAGGCCTCCTATGCGTTAGAAAATGGATGGCTGGGTGAAATATTTGGGTTTAATAGCCAAATATCTATTACCTTTGCTCACGGTTGTTGTGATAATAGCCAAACTGAGCAAACTATTTAGCTATTCAGGTGTTTCCCCAAAATGCACATCAGCCACCAGCAGCTGTGAAATGCTGGCCAGAAAGTGTTTCTTTTTGTAGATACCATACAATATTTTTGCCTGTAGGCTGTAATTTGAGTGGGGGGAAACTATGGGATGTTTACCATGCCACCCCACCCCCAAAGTGTTCTGCGGTGCTGCTTGAAGGCTACATACTATTGCTGTTTTTGTATGTTGCATATTTTCCAGACTTAGGAACTGTGGGAAATAATGACTGCTGCTGCAGGTCAAATGACGTTGGTAATTTTTTCTTCCTTTTCCATATCTTTTTTCTCGCACTCCCCCCTCAATTCCCCCGCTCCCCCTTTCCTTCTCTTCTCCAATCAGCCTGTAGAAATCCTATGTAGTAATGACTCCATCCGTGTATCTCTGTTTTCGATTTCTTCTGCACGGCTAAAGTGTAGAACGTAAAAGTTCATCGTACCCTGTAAGAACGTCTTTAAATGGTTTTGTGAGTGTTCCGGCGATATCAATAACGTGTGCATGTCCCTTTTATTACTTTTGCAATGTTGTGGAGGTGCTAATAGGCAACATATGAAAAGGTGATCAAATATGACCAAACCTGGGTCAGACTGTCTGAAATGTATTCATCAACTTTGACTTTTCTGTAGTTGCGTTTGAGCAAACACAATTTGCCGTACAAAGCACATACCCACAATGCTGTGAGTGATTTGACCAATACAAAGACGGAATGGGATTCTTTATGACCAAAGAAAAGAAAAGCGGGGTGGGGCAAAATTATTTAGTTCAGAATTCAAAATAAAATGCAGTGATGCTTCGTTACTCTACCATTATCCGTTTGGGATCAGTGTTTGACCAAGTCAAGTCAAGTCATTTTTATTTGTATAGCCCTTAATCACAAAGAGTCTCAAAGGGCTGCACAGGTTATTGCACAGACTATTATTTCAGACTATTATTACACCATCCCCTGATCTGGAAACAACATGAGGGCAAGGAAAAACTCAAAAACCTCAACATGAGGAAAATGAAGAAACCTTGAGAAGGGACTGCACATGTGGTATCCACTGAAACAGTTCAATAATGTTATTTTTACACTTTCCTAACCCGACCTGACATTCGAAAGAATTTCTACTTCCAGGGGTAGGGTGTGACAGAAAATAATTATGAAGCACTGACCTAAAAAATGCTAATTATAAAACGTGTACATTATAAAGAATACACGTAATAGAGCAAAAATATTTTGAAAAATATCTATCTTTGAGCTGCGTTTCGATATCACACACCAGTATTCTATTCTCGTATTGAGCAATCATTTCCTTCTTCAATTCGATCGCTGTTCACGGTTTTTCAATTTTCTTTATCTAAATTACCGAGTTTCTTGGAAAATATACAAAACTCCCAATCTATTTTAACACGTGTTGCGCTCATCTCACACACAATTTTCGTTTAAACAAATGCACTAATTACTTAAAAGCTGAGTTGTTTGAAAATAGAGTCGTTCTAGTACCGAGGCATCACTGCACATATTTAAAAATCAATTTCCTGGTATTATTTTTGCAAACATCAGTGATGTACATTACTAGATAAGAATATTGTTAAAAATAACCTATTTTTGTTGCAAGCATTGACAATGTTTTCTTAAAAGACACACTAAAAAACAGGGTGTTTTAACAGATTCTTGGGGTAAATGTAAGTATTGAATGTTGTTATTTTGTTACAAACTTGTTTATAACACATCTACTAAAACTCCATGCAAACGATTCCCCTCTTGGTAACCCAAACGCAATCTGTAGACATTCTCTTTAACTCATAGCATTATTCTGTGATTTATTTTTACACCTGTTTCGAAACATCTATTCATTATCTTCTCATTATCTAGACTTTTTATGTAGTCTCATCATATGAGAAACATTTTAAGGACTCCACTCAATGTTTTGTTTTTTATTCCCTCAGCAAGGCGAAGGTAACGCAGAGAAATTTGACTACGTAAGTATGAGAGTGTCCTGAATTCATGATGGAAACTGTTTGCAAGTGTGAAATGAATAATAATGTCTACTTTTGCCGACAGGTGATGAACTTCTTGAAGAACATGGCTGGAAACGAGTATGTCGGGTTCAGCAATGCCACGTAAGTAATTAAAAAAATCACAAAAGTTATTGGGACAATAGTTATCGAACTGATAACGGCCAAAAGAGACATCACAGTAATCGGGTTGATAGGGGAAAAAAAAGACCCGCAAGTCACTTGACGCCACGCAGTAATATTTAACCAGCCAACATATTTGTTAAAACGATTTGAAGGATTTATGTTATTATGATTTTCTATAGAAGTAGTAGAACTGCTATCGTATCTCCTCTCTCTACCTCTTCACAATGTAAGCGAGGCACTGGAGAGCTTTGCTATAATCAGTCGCATGGCTCAGGAATTTCTGATGTACGGGCTACTCAACTTTGTTTTTTCTGTACTAGACATACACAAAGTGTAGCGTACAAAGTCATATACTGGATAAGAAAATAAATTCTTTGGTGGGGAAGGGGACCCAGGGGGCCAAACGCACTTCTTTCAGCACCCTTTGTTGTCTAAAAATCGCTCGATTATCTTCCCTTTTTTGGTGATTGTACAGGCTTCCCAACTTTAGAAAGTACATTGAGCTGTGTTTTTAGAAAGTATTGTTTACTTCTTGTGTCACACTCCTGTGTGTTTTTAATTATGATTGACAGCTTCATTAAGGTTGACAGCTGCCTGGACAAGTCTGCTAATAATTGACTAAATCACAACACAGCTAAAGACATTGTGACATATCCAGCCGCAGTAGCTTAGCCTGGAGGCAAAAGAATACTTGCGCTGGTCAGAAAACAGAGAAAACGGAAGCTGTTGTTGCTCCTTGTTCTCATCATGTTTTGTGTTTGTGCGCCAGAATCAATGAACAAACGTTAGTGATAGTAAATTGAAGTTTTACAGGACATACCTCATCAAAGAAAAAGAAGAGAGTTGTGCTTAAATGCATTAAAATGAAAAGATTGGACCGAGGCACTCATCGAAAGTGCTCGGGTTTGCAGCGCACACTTCATATCAGGTAAGAGAAATTAAACGTTTATGATTGTTGCTCCCGAATCAATACTATTTGGCAAAATACCTTGTTACTTTTTTAGCTTCAGCTGTTATTTAGCGTGTAGCCTAAATGCCAACTTAGACTTGTAAATACTACCTGGGTCGAAAATAAAAACAGGCACGCATTGCAAACAATCATTGGGAACACAATCCAGGTCATTTATTTGATAGCAACAATCTTAAATGTTATATTTCTCTGACCTGATAGGAAGAGTGTGCTTGCTGCAAACCAAGCATTTTTTGATGAGTGCCTCAGCCCAATCCTTTCACTTAAATGTTTTTAACCACAACAGTCTTCTTTCTCTTTAATGAGGTGTATCCGCTGGTAACCTGTTGAACTTCCATTTACGAGCACTAAGATTTTTTTCTCTGATTGTAGCACACAGCATGATGATATTTTAACACAGAACTAGCAGAAACTTTAGTGTTTTGACCAGCGCAGAATATTCTTTTTCCTCCAGCTTCGACTGTGACGTCACGGATGACGTAGGCTACGAAAGGGTCTATAACAGTGTTTTTCAACCCTTTTTGAACCAAGCTACACTTTTATTTATAAAAAAGTTCCGAGGCACACCGTCTGTCAAAAATGTTTGAAAATGAAGTTATGTCACATATTTCACTGTACTACCTCGTAAGCAGGTAATTAGTAGATAAAAAGAAGAAAATAATACTTAAAATAAAAAAGAATGATGTGCTTTATTTATGTTTTTATTTTTTACAGCGCAATCGCTTTGTTAAACATATTGAGTTATTAAATGTACTGTGCTACCTCATGAGCAGATAATTATCATATAAAAAGTATATAAAAAGTCTACTGCCACCTACTGATATGGATGACTATTACAGTTCCTCTTCTGAAGAAAGCAGAAATACTAAAAAGTGGCCTGATTTTTTTTTTTAGAAAGATAAAATTGGGCAAATTCTAGTGGCACACTAGACAAGGTCTCACAGGACACTAGTGTGCCCCGGCACACTGGTTGAAAAACACTGGTCTATAAGACCTGTAAAGCAGTGAAAAGCCAAACATTATACGTTGTATAGTTTTACTACAGCTACTAATTTATACAGCGAAGATAAGGCCACTAGAAAAGAATGACTGATCCATTTTCTTGGATCAATTATATAATGTTTAAAAGTGACATATTTCACATAATGAACACATCCACAATTATACCTACATTTTGCAATATCTGTATGTTATCGGTTGTCAGTAGAAAAAAGGTTGTCGTACACCCCTATAAGTTATAATACTAAAAACGTATTTTAGAATAACGTGAACGTCCAGATCTGATAATAATGTAAAAGTACAATGGATGATCTCTGCGCTGCATGACGAAACGACTCACATGTCATGTGTGCATGATTCACGACGCGTGGCAATGCAGCAGTCTTGTCCATGGCTCGGGTTGCAAATGCTGTTGGTCACATGATTGCATGAAAATGCAATGTACACATGAGAAGACCCTACAAGAGGCGGGTAAAATTTGTAATGTGAGTACTTGTGTGTGTGTGTGTTTTGCAGATTCCAGTCAGAGCGTGATTCAGGCGATAGGAACTTTGCCATTGGCTACTACTTGAAAGAAAAAAAGGTTTGTCCTTATTGTGGTCAGCTGGCAGACAATGTTCTTATTATGTTTCGAATGTTTGAAAAGATCAAACTTTACAGTTTAAGCAGAACTTGGCTACTGGATAAAAATTGGGATTTTTTCGATTTGAAATGGTTTAAATTCAATTACTTTATCGAAAGCTACTTGTGTTCCCGCTAATAGAGATACAGCATTCAATATAATAATTGTGTGTGTATCCATCTACCGCCATTTTGTCATGAACTAAAAACAACATTCTTGATTCCATTTTGACCAATCGAAGCTTGGCATTAAAAAAAGTGAGCTGTGATTTGATAGCAAGTAGCAAAATGATCAGCTTCCTAAATTGATCAAATACAAAGTGTAATGCATAAAGACGAGGAGGGCATCAAAAAGCCTAAAAAAGCATGTTTTTCTCTATTTCCGATTTGATTTTGCAGTATGAATGGCATACCGGATTTCCATATGATAAAAAATGTACTGAAAACATTCTGGAAATGTAAAAATAAAGGTAATCTAAAATGATGCTAATCATATTTAAAGTGTATTTATTTTTGGGACCCAGCATCATTACTGGCATCCCTCAAGCAGAGGTAATATCGGGCCTCAAAAGTCCAGCCCAACCGACCCAGAGTCTAGGATATTAAAACCTGACCAATTCACTGGATCTGCAGGACCGAAACCGAAAAGCAAAATTTGCCATTTTATCCGTGAGGAATAAAAGACATAAGTTAAACAATGCTGTATAGATATTTACATATTTTCCATTTCTGTGTCTGCAGAGGTAACATTAACTGATCTTTTTTCGTCATTGGTGGGTTTTTTAAAAGTTGCCAGGAAAAGTTTCAGGCTATCTGTCATTTTGTCGGGTATAAAATTGGGTCAGTACGTCCTTATGTATCCAGCGTGGCACTTAAAGAGCAGGACAGAAATGTGTAGAGTCAAAGGATAGGACAGGTAGATAATAGACAGTGACAGGAAAGGAGTTATTTGAATTGACATTGCAATAGTTTAGTACAGTACTTATTGTGATGAGGTAACATTTTTATGAACATAATTATCAAAATAAAATCAGCAAGAAAGAGAGAGCGAGAGAAGCCCAGCCCAACCCAAGCATAATGATTGACATTTTAGACTTGACAAAGGCTGGAATTCAGGCTTAAGAGCTTATCTCTGCCTTAAAGTGATATTTTACAAGAACAAATTTTGGGACAGCCGGGGTGGAATAAAAAAAATAATCACTTTTTCTTCCTGGTAGTGTTTTCCTGAGGGGACAGACATGACCTCTGTGCTGGATCTCTACTTTCAGGTGGGTGATTGGAAATTGAAATCAATGTTGTTCTTATTTAATAGTTGTTGTGGTAGTACTCTCTGGTTTGAAAGTTGCTCATCTGGGTAAAATTGTCTGTGGTTTTTTTTTCTGTTTCTTTATATTTCGCACAGTTGTGCTCCATCGAGGTGAACTGCGAAAGTGCTAGCGTTATGGCGGCCACGCTGGCAAACGGCGGCATCTGCCCAATAACGGGCGAGCGTGTCCTCAGTCCTGAGGCCGTGAGGGACACGCTCAGCCTCATGCACTCCTGTGGCATGTACGACTTCTCCGGACAGTTCGCCTTCCACGTAAGTGTTCAAAAAGAATTTGTGTGGTTGCTGATCAAACGAGCTCATCAAAAATAATTATTAGAAATATAAAGATAATCCGGCGGCGCAGTGGTTAGCGCGTGTGCGGCACAGTCTTCACATGTCTTGGGAACCTCCTGCGTGGGTTCAAATCCAGCTCCAGACTTCCTGTGCGGAGTTTGTATGTTCTCCCGGTGCTTGCGTGGGTTTCCTCCGGGCACTCCGGTTTCCTCCCACATTCCAAAAACATGCATTTCAGGTGAATTGGCCGGTCAAAATTGTCCCTAGGTGTGAATGAGCAAGCGAGTTGTCTATCCCTGTGTGCCTTGCGATTGGCTGGCAATCAGTTCAGGGTGTCCCCTGCCGACTGCCCGAAGATGGCTGGGATGGGCTCCAGCGCCCCCGCGACCCTACTGAGGATAAGCGGTGCAGATAATGGATAATGATAATCTGGGCACATGCATCTTGGCCTGGTCTTCCTGGAAGGAAGAATAACTCATGTGCGGCCCCTTCTTAAAGTTTCTTAATAATCTCATCCTCAGGTTTTGGGTTTATTTGTTTTTTGCCCCCCCCCCCCGTGCATGTTTTAGATCAGGGGATGGTGGGATAATATTCTGTGCCCAGTGCAGTCCTTTGAGAGTTCTTGTGATTAACGGCTATACAGATAAACATGACTTGACTTAACTAGCTGTAATAGGAAGCCAAATACAAAAGCTGATGCAGATTCATGGATTTATTTGCGGTTTTACTGGAAATAAATATGTATAAAGATTGTTTTTGTGTATTTGTATGAGATCTTAGTGCTAATGAATGTAAACATGATACGAGGGGCTTCGTTTTCTCTACCAACCCTCCATTTCCACACAGCCACCCCTGGCTCATGTCCCAGAAAATAAAAACAGGTGGCCCCCTGTTTCCAATTGAGAAGCAAAGCAAACATGGCTTTTACATTCATGAAGCATATGGAATTTTGAGAGATTCCTAAGAAAAAATATCTACAGGTTAAAATCTGCCCTAGAAGGGAAATGATCAAGTTTTTTCAAGATTTTCCCAAGTTACCTATCTAAAGTCAAAATGAAGGACACTTTTTTCGTTCCATGCATTCCACATCAAGCCCCTTGCAGTTATTCATATCACTTTCATTTTAAACAAGTGGCAGCATGTGCCGTTCAAGCAACCTCAGCAAAACAAGAAATGATTTACGAGGTCAAAGCTAAGATTTTGGATTCTTTTTTGTATTTGCAGGTGGGTCTGCCCGCCAAATCAGGCGTGTCGGGGGCCATCCTACTGGTGGTGCCTAACGTGATGGGCATCATGTGCTGGTCGCCGCCCCTGGACAAAATGGGCAACTCGGTCCGGGGGATTCAGTTTTGCACGGTATGAAACCCGCGCTAGAAATTGAACTATGTATTGTACTGTTACTACCTAATGAGTGTTTCGTTCTCTTTATTATGGAAGCCCAAAAGTGCCAAAATGACAAGAAAATAGAAGCAAACCTTTGAAAAAAAAAATACTTTTACTAAGTAAAAGGCAAGGTTTTTCATATAGGGAGTCATTAGAATTTATCCCATTATCAGACTTTTTTTAGTTACCCTACGATGGAGAAAACAGAAAGCCGCCCCGAAAGATAAGAATGAACGCAGAAAAGCACCACAAGGTGACAACTCTTTATAGTATCAGATTATGAATCGGACTTAGAAAGAAATTGTAAATTTTATGTTGGTGCCGTGAATAGGAATGGTGGGATAATGACATAAAACGTGATGCCTTTTCATGCTTGGTGGTCCAGTGGTTAAGATCTGGCGCTCTTCCGTTGCATACAACTGCTAAATTTGAGCTGAGAAAAAGTCAAACCTAAATTTATACCAATTCTTATTACAGAACTAGGGATGCGTGTTATTGACAGTTTAATAACCTTTTTGACGTCACAACAGAAGCTGGAGGCAAAAGACTGCTTGTGTTGGTCAGAAGACGGGAAAGAAAAACTGTCATTTCTGCTAGTTGTCTTCATGTTGTGTATTTGGGTGCCACAATAGGAGAAAAAACATGGTTATTGTAATTTGAAGTTTTAAAGAATCCCTGCAAACACTACTGAACAAAGTAAATGCATTAATGCAAAAAGATTGGACCGAGGCGCTCATCAAAAATGTTGGATTTTCTGTACACATTTCATATCAGGTAAGAGAAACTAAACATTTATGACTGTTGCTATCAAGTCTAGATTACTTATTACATCGGCACAGTATCTTGTTATTTTCTTCAGCCAACTGTTTGCATGTAGCCTAAATGCCACCAAGCGTTAGTTCTCCTAAAAAATCAAATGTATATAATATAACTATGATTGTGTACCCAATGATTGTTTGCAATGCTTGCTTGTTTTTATTAACAAGCAATGTTAACAAAGCAGTGTTTACAAAGCTAACATTGGCATTTAGGCTACACACAAACAGTTAGCTGAAGCTAAGAAATTTGCAGATATTTTGAGGATACAATAAGTCATATGGACTCAATAGCAACAATCATAAACGTTTAATTTCTCTTACATGATATGAAATGTGTGCTGCAAACCCAAGCATTTTTGATGAGTGCCTTGGTCCAATCTTTTCACTTGAATGCATTTAACTACAACCTGGGGCGGCAGTAGCTCAGGAGGTAGAGCGCTCGTCTTGGGATCAAGGGATCCCAGTTCGAATCCCGGCTTGTCCGTGTTACATGTCGAAGTGTCCTTGGGTAAGACACTGAACCCCTAATACCCCCAATAAGGTTAGCGTCTTACATGGCTGCAATACAAGGCCGCTATTGGGAAATGTGAAGCACAATGTAAAGCCCTTTGGGAAGTCATTGACTTGAAAAGCACTATATAAATGCCGATCATTTCATCATTTCATTTCTTCATTTCATTTCATTTCAACCCCCTTATTTTCTTTGCAGTTTACGATCACTAACTTTTTTTTTTTATTGCCGCACACAAACGCACAAGGTGATGAAAACCAGCAGCAACTACAGTTTTCTTTTCCTCTGTCTTCTGACCAGCGCAAGTCTTGTTTTACCTCCAGTTTTGGCTGTGACACCTCGCCGGACGTAACCGTAATGTCAAAGCTATCCATTTTGATGATACAAAGCTAAACCTTTAGCGCATATGTTTGTTGACATATTGTCTCGCCCTAGCTTTTGATTTCTGGCCAAGCCCTGTCCATCAGTTACGTTATAACATTTACAAAAAAATCAAATGGTCTATTCACGAATAAATACAGTACATCACACAAAACAAAAACAAACAGACTCAGAGACAGTTTCTTCCTCAAAGCCATCACCACCCTTAACACACACTGCACAAAAAACTGAAACTCTTGCAAACACACTACCTCATACAGATGTAAAATTGTATTCATGCCTATGCTTACGTTGCCTATTTTGCACTACGGCATATTCCACTAATAAAATCCCAAAACTGTATGTGAACACTTAATGTAAAAAGCTTCTGCCTCTACATACCCACACTTTCTTGTGTAAATATTGTATAAATTATCTTTTATCTTTTTTTTTTACTCTTCTCAGTAAAATGTGAAACTGGAATGCCACGTCCAATTTCGTTGTCACAATATGTTCAACCCATTTTGTAACAATGATAATAAAGGTATATTCTATTCTATTCTACATCAGCCACATCTCTGCCTAAGTTACAACGTTGAAATTGTGTGACAAAAGTTTAGCCAATAGTCCAGAAAGTACGGTAACTGTTTAGCAAAACGTTTTTTCAATCGTATTTTATCACACTCTGCCTTCCATACACTCAATCGTGACTTTTGGAACTTTGTTTTACCGTACGAAGGAAAATCAATTCCGATTTGTGTTCCATTTTCTGCACAGGACCTGGTGGAACTTTTCAATTTCCACAACTATGACAACTTGAGGCACTTTGCTAAGAAGCACGATCCTCGCAGAGAGGGAGGAGAACAGCGGGTAAGTTCCATTTGCGTTCGTGCAAGTGCCTTGTTAGTTTCCAGCAGTTTCACCACACCTCCCTCAAAAAAAAAAAGAAACACGGTCGAAATGGAACTCAACCCTTCCTGACTAATTTGTTATTCCTGTCAATTGACACAGCAGCAATGCTTCGGACCCATGGACTATGAGAGCCTCCAACAGGAGCTCGCTCTGAAAGCCCCCCTTTGGAAAAAAGTCTCGCCCACCGAGTCGCACCAGAACACCTCCACCACTGTAGTCTATAGGATGGACCAAGTCAACGAGTAACACGTAGACTTGACAAAAATAGCACCAACGTGTCGGCCTCAAATATGGACGCGAGGACTATTTATCGCCTGTGAAGCGGCTAGCTAGTTAGCTAGCTAGCGCTGTCTTTTTATGTGTGATGGACGTGGGAAATGTTACTTACGGGCTCTTGATTAACCTCCCCGACCCTCTAACTGCCTTAGTGTGTATATGACCTGACCTGTAATACACAAATAGTTTTTCTTAGAAAAAGCTGCATGCTTATTGAAAAATCAAACGTGCATTTGTAGCGTTGTAAAAGAGCAAGCTTGAGCAACGTATATAACTGCTTTATTATCAATGCAGCGTTGCAATTTGATCAAGTTTTTTTCGGAAATTCATCCCATCCAATTTGAAAATATATTTATTTATTTACCCCATTCAAATTATTTATTATAAAATAAAAAAAATAGAAATACACATTTTTAAATATTAGGTCTATTCAATAATCAGTTAATTTAAATGGCCATTTTTCCTCACTGATATTGGTTATTATTGTATAATTCATGCAATATTTAATCAAAGTAGCACTTTAATTTAATACATTTGATAAAAAATAGGTAAATAAAAACAATAGAAATACACATTTTGGGTATACAGCATTTTAATAATTAGTTATTCACAAATAAAATTTATTCAACCATTTCTTGCTCACTGAAATCGGTTATTATTGCATAATTTATGCAATCTTTTTAATCAATGTAGCATTTTAAATTCAATACATTCGATTAAAAAAATGGTAAATTAAAAAAAGAGTAAAAATACACATTTTGGGAATACAGAATTTTAATAATTTGTTAAAAAGGTTAATATTGCAAATTTATGCAGTATTTTTAAGTAAAATAGCACTTGATTTAAAGTAAATAAATGGCTAATTTATTTGAACACATTTGATGAAAAATAGGTGAATGCATAGAATTTATTGTATTTAAACAAACTTAGAAAAGTACTACAAAGGAAAACCAAAAAAATGTTTAGGTCTGAAAAAAAGATTTTATTTACCACAATTTGATTGTTGCTATTTTTGTGGATGGCTTAGTTACAATGAAAATGTTAAAAATTGTAACATAAAATTCTTATTTAACTATTTTATTGTTTAAAAAAACTTAGGAATGAAGAATGATAACAGGCATCATTTGATGGCCAGCTCAAAACAAAATGTAATTTTTCATTACCTAATCAGATTTTGTGCAGGAATGCTAGCAATTAGCTAAGCTAAAAGCTAACCCCTCCCGTTACGTTGCAGTCAAACTGACACGTATTAAAAAATAGATTTATTCTATACTTTATATACTGAAGGCGAATATCTAACGATACCTATTATAGTATACCTAACACATCTAAACGTTATTTTATTATTGATCGGGCAGTGGTGGCATGACATATATAGATTTAGATTTTTTTTCTGTATAGTGGGTCACAGGAACATTTTTTGCTGTACCAAAGAAACAGTCAAAAATCTGACAGGGTTGTGAATACTTAAAGAAATGTATGATTGTGTGCACGATGCACTCTAATCCTTCAGTGATGTATGGTTGAATCGCAAGTGACCTTAGTATGTACTCGCGCTCCGATATTCTCGACTAAGCGTGATCCAAAGTTCTTATAAAGCTGCTAAACCCTTGAAGATTTTTAAAGGAGACGTATTATAGGAACCAAACTTGAAAGCTGTGTTGAAAATCATCAGGATTACCTCAATAGCTGGTTTGAAAACAGAAAACGACAAAGGAAGTGAACATTAATCTGAGGTTTGAGTTGATTTGCCAAAAAACATATAAATCCAATATCCAAAAAAAACATACTAAATAAAGAGACAAGTTATTAGATCACTTTACTGCCAAATATTTGACAATGTTTTAACCCTCACCATCCAGCATCCATGTCAGCTACGCTAGCCGCTAGTGCTAGCTGCGATGAACCTATGTTGATGGAAATACGCTCAGAAGGCATACTAAAAATTGCAATTAACTTTAAAAATATCCCTTCCTAACAAAAAGCATTGTGTGCTTGCATAAGTCAACAAAAACAAAACAACAAAGTCAGTTAGTTCTTTGTTCCTTTGTCTCTTTGTTTCCTTATCCTCACTGTAAATGTGGAACTGGAGTCGTCCAATTTCGTTGTCACAGCATATCCCATGTTGTAACAATGACAATAAAGGCATATTCTATTCTATTCTAAAAGGCGAGGAAGAAACTAGGCTATAGCTACGGAAACTCATGAGGGACAAACACATGCCGTGGGATGTCAAGGTCAAATATATGCCCCAAAAAATGTGTTAACTATAAGCCAAGGGCCGGACTAATCCAATGTTGAAAACTTTTAATATGAGGCATATTCTCAAGTAAAACCAAATTGAACCTATTGAAAAACTAAGAAATATACTTCAATATGATTGGATACAGAAAGCAATATTTTTTATGGCTCTGTCAGTAATCTTTTATTCTCGACTGGCACAAAAGACAAATTTCGTTGACATCAAAATCCCCATCTGGTGAACATGAAATGAAAGAAGCTGCAACTATTTAAGCGCCTTCAGTTGCCTATATTTTAGCTAAACAGTGGGGGGAAAATAGCAATTTTCAGCCTTTCAATAAAGTATACTCAAGTGAGAGGAGTATTAACGTACAGTGAAAACGAATACAAACCGATGACTGGTGTACGATTCAATATTGAATGTAAATTATCTCAGGGACCGTAGAAAACATTCTCAGGGGGCGGATATGGCCCGTGGGCCTCGATTTGGACATGTGCCGTGGCAGAAGGGAAGGGACATTTTGATCATCATTAAATTGTCCGTAATAAAACATTTGAATTAAGGTAAAGAAATTCAGTTTGTCATTCAGTCATTGAAACATGTAAATTTGGACTCGCAGATCTTAAACGATAAGAGAAAAAACGGTCAAGTCAAGTAAGTGAGTAGTGTAGTATGTACTGTATATACTGTTTAATCAAGACAGCTAGCAACTGAAGAAAAGTACATAATATGTCTCCTTTGAGTATAAAACAAAACCTCATTTGTGGTTCACGTTTTCCAGTATTTTCTTCAAACTTTGTTATACCTCAAGTGTGTAGCGTGTCACTACTGGGACTGACAATACTTGCATGTTCACGATGCACAAATGTCATCAACGATAGTTCTTGACTTTATTTTTGGGGGAAGTTTTTTGCCACAGAACAAACGATTCCAAAAGCTGTTTTGTTTGGATTTATTAAATTATCAGCTGCCTGTTTTTTTTTCAATTGACTGCAGGAATCTAAGTTTCAAATTGCATGTGTTTGTTCATTCAGAGGTTCTCAAACAGTCCAGTTGGGAGCCAACCAAGACAAAGTCTGCCATCTAGTGTCGAATTGTCGTATTACAACTTAACGTCTGACTCAGGGGTGGGCAACATTTACGAATAAAACAAAATTGCTGTAGATTTATTTGATTTTTTTGTCTTGATACAATACTGAATGAGGGGGAAAAAACGTTTTGTAGTATCCCCTAATTAAACAAGATACATAAAAAATATATGTACTGATTTCGTTTTATACTTGTTTGTTAATCAACCAGTTCATCAAATTGGTTTTGAAACACTCAGAATGAAAGCCAAAAATGTGTCTTTGTTAACCACTACATTTTCTAAATGCCTAAAAACAACTTCTTTCACATGATATTTGATTAATATCTTGACAAATGAAAAATACACCAAAAAAATCCTAATAAAAAATGATCACATTTACATTATCTGTACGTACAAAATACAGTACACAATATTTAATTTAAAAATCTATTTTTATGGAGGAAGGGGATAGCGGGGACAAGAGTTTTACATACCAACCTTTTATCATTAAAAAGCAATAGATTTTATTGCACGCTCCATTTTTTCTTTTTTGTGTAAAACTCAATTCCCCCCAGAATATATTTAAAACATTTTAAAAAAACAAGTGCTTGTTTGAAATCGGAAGTGGCAAACTTTTACCAAAACGGAAAACTAACGTGACCTTGGAGCGTTTTTTTTTTGTAGACTGTAGATTAAAATGCTAGTTTCAGTCAAGATTTTTTGTTGTTTGAATGTGAAAAAGCAGATTTGTTTTTTTATAATCGGTAGGTGTTTGTAAGGAAAGAAAAGCAGTAGTCTGACGCGTAAAGCGGTAGTGTTGGTGAGAATGCAAGGGTGGCGCCAAAACAACATTTAAAAAATTTGCAGTACGTTTTGTTTTTACTTTTGTTAAGCAGGGACGTGTACAAAGACATATGTGGCCCATGGTCCTTAGTTTGCTCACCCTTGCCCTAATACTCGTATTTTCCAATTTTTTTTTGTCTGTTGTTTTTTATATTGTACAGTTCTACAGTTACACAGTGATTCCTTTTGTTTTTTTCTTTAAAACAATCCAAAACTAAAAATCCAAACTAAAAGACTTAATTAGTGAACCGCTGCTTTGAATGACTCGCATTAAATAAAATGGCAGACGCTCTGCTGTCTTCTGGTTGGCTCAAGTAAATCTAAAGTTTTTCACCGGCACGATCCATCACAAGCTGACGATGAAAGCGAAAATCACAGCGACCGGCCGGAGGTTTTGGAATTGTTTGTTTTGTTCTCATCCTGTCATACTCACTGTGTGCATGTACAATTTATTTTCTATGATTTGTATGATTCATTTGATGTAAAATCACAAAGTTGTATGTTGTGTTGACATCGTGAATTGTATATTGTATATGGACATTGGAAATGGTTGGCTTCGTGACAATCTTTTGAAAATGGAGAAAAAAAATAAGAAAGGAATTGTAAAGGAGCTATGCCTCCATTTCCAAGGTCATCATAGTTTGTTTTTTTGTGTTGGTCCATACGAGTGTGACAATGTACAAGACATCTCTTTAAAGTTGTAAGATGTTTCATCACCTCATGAATTTGAATTTGTTTCTTTCACTGTGACCATTTAACTATATATTTGATATATATAGCATTATGAAATGTAATAAAGCACCTCATGTGGACATTTTTCCACTTCATGTTTCATTTTAACGTTGCCCATTTGCTGTTACCCGTCAGAAGAACATCCGGGTGGAAGGAAAGCGAGACACTGAAGTTTGTCTTTTTTACAAGCTTATGGCTAAAATATTACACATTGAACCAGCAGAAAATAAAAAAGTACTCGAACTATCTTTTTCCTCCGTGAGGAGAAAGAGAACAAGCAGTTATTGCTGCTTAGCTTGCCACATCACCACAAAGGGGGCGGCATTGGCTCAGGAGGTAGAACGCTCGTCTTGGAATCAAGACAGGTTCGATTCCCAGCTCGTCTGTGTTATAAGTCGAAGTGTCCTTGGGCAAGACACTGAATCCCTAATGCCCCCGATAGCAGGTAGTTGCCTTGCATGGCTGACGCTGCTATCGGTTAGTTAGTGTGTAAAAGGGAAAAGTGTGAAGTACATTGTAAAGCGCTTTGGGAGATCTTCATTGACTTGAAGACTGCTATATAAATGCAGACCATTCATTCATTCAAAGAACAAAATACCAAAATTAAATTTTCCTGCAGGTAGCAGTGTTTCCCCCCCCCACACACACACACACACACACAGGTTTTTGTCAAACGCATTCCATCCCAAACACGAGACGAGCCTGCAGCAAAACTATAACATTTAGCTTGGAAAAGAGCGATGGTGACAGTTTGGTTTGTGTCTCCAGGTCAAGTCTGTCATTAACTTGCTGTTTGCCGCCTACACGGGAGACATCTCCGCGCTGAGAAGGTGAAGTGTGCATGCGTGCCTTATAAATGGCTTTGAAAATCTTTTTTAAGGGTTGAAATTCAAAAGCAAACCTTTATCACAAGAACATTACGCAAAAGCTGAGAAATAACTGAAATTGACCTGAAATTTCACCACGGTCAAACGGAGGCATGAAGCCAAATAAAGACATAAATAAAAATGTATGCTGTATATTTATACATATGTATTTAATTTAATATTTTAAAAGAGTTATTTGTCCTATTTAAGTTTTTATAACATTTATTTAGTCACATATAATCATAATTTTCCTTATACTAAGTTGTAATGAGTTTTTCCTTGCCCTCATATAGGTTTTAGATCAGGGGCTGTTGTATTTGTGGTCTGCACAGCCCTTTGTGACTTAGTAATTAAGGGATATACAAATAAATATGACCTGACTTGACCCAAGCAACAATAAAATAAAATTTTAAAATGGAAATTAAAAAAAATTTTCTTGTTGATTTTATTTTGTTATCTTTTTCTAATTAGTCAAAATAAGGGAAACCAAAATTATTTTGTGATTGTTTTTTTACTTTGCTGTCATCTGAAGTACTTCCTAGCATGTAAAACAAAGACTACCAGGGACATATGTAAGTGCATGAGTACTTTTTCATTTAAAAAAAAAAAAACAATAAAACGTAAAATTGAAAAATAAAACCAGAGGGAGTTACTATCGAGTAGCTTGTTTGGAATCAGGATATAATATTTTCCTTATTATTTCTACTGTCTTTCTTGCTAACATGTTAGTATGCATTACAGAGCTTTTGTCATCAAAATCAAAATTGATTTTTTTCTCATCAATAAATTTAAGTCAATCCTCGTCTTGTGCTAGCTTTCAAGTAACACACCCGATGTTAGCGTGTCTTAAATAAGCTTTTGAGACTCTTTGTGATTAAGGGCTATACAAATAAAAATGACTTGACTAGAAAAAAACACCAACAACAATAATGCATGATCAATTGTCTTTCAACCCTTTGTTACCTGGGGAGGCCCCGTTATCCACGAAAATACACTTTTTACTACCGTAAATTCTGGACTATAGAGCGCACCTGATTATAAGCCGCACCCATGACATTTTAAGGGGAAAACCGATTTTGTCCATACACAAGCCGCACCTGTATATAAGCCGCATGCACCCACATCAAATAAACACGAAATTAATCCAAGCCAAACCTCAAGTCACGCGATTGAAACTAAATGTCCTTCATTGAAACACACAGTCCAAAAATCACAGCCGCCAAAATGAACGTAAAATGATATAGGTACTTAAAATTTGTTGCAGACCTGCAGATTCTGGGTGCCCGTTGATAGTAATCCAAGGAAAAAAAGTGTATATTTCCAAAGGTAAGGGTGGGGAAAATATATATCCATTATTGTCCGCCGTGTCCACAAAAACTCACCTTTACCGGTCTCCACTTTCCCATCAGCCCGCGTTTGCTCCGGCCCTCTTTTTTAATTTGCTCGTGCGGAATAAGTGTCTCAAATAAATACATTACAAAAATATACAGTTGCAAATACAAATTACACATATCTACAAAGAAAGACGGTACATGGAGAGAGTTTTCAAAGCTTTAATAATAATAATATAACTTTCATCCTAAACCGTGCCTTTGGGAGGTAGCCTCACGCTAATAACAAGACGCTCGCATACCTGCAAATTAGTCTGTTAAGGAAATAAATGCCGTAATTGTTAGAATCACGGTAGACCATCCGCTTCTTCCTCCTTGGTAATGACATTTCAATTATCTTTCTCCATGTCGGAAAGAAACTTTATCATGATGACGTCGTTCCACGTTCCCTTACCTCAATACGTCCTAGCAGTATGCCCGTTTGCTTTTAACAAAGAACCTGCGTCATGAACTTATTTTGTGCAATTAGCATGATCAGGGTATGTTTACGCTCATAAGTTGTGATCTTCCTCGGCGCATATTTTCCACCGGTCTAAATCTTACCTCTCATACTCGAGCGCCGCTGGCGGCCGTTACAAAAATTACATAAATTGGCCGCATCTCTGAATAAGCCGCAGGGTTGAAAATTTGGGAAAAAAGTAGCGGCTTATAGTCCGGAATTTACGGTATTTTTGCTGTGGGTCTCTTGGCCTTTTTGCTGCCAATATACCCCTTTATTTAAATTTCAACAAAATGGTTAAATGACCCTCGTAAGAATTATCAAAAATAAAGATAAGCTTTTTCTATTACCAGTGTATTACTGAGGGGTGTTGTAAGACATCTGGAAGATAATATATATTATTTCATTTTGATATTAAATCATTATTAATTATTATGACATTAATACTACAATTCTAATATAAAATACGATCAATTAGAAATACACAGAACATGCTAAATCATTGAAGTAAGTGTTTATTTTCCCATTCTTGACACATTTCTCAAAACCACAGCTGTAACATAGTTGACCCAAGAGATGCCGTGACGACGACAACAGCAATAATTGAAATATAGATATAATATTAAAATTTCTGTAACAGAATACCTGTTATGTGTGCAGGTTTGCCTTGTCTTCCATGGACATGGAGCAGAGGGATTACGATTCCAGGACAGCCCTCCATGTGGCCGCTGCAGAAGGTAGCATGCACCTATCCAAATTATACTTATTATGTTGATTCATCTGAGAAAAATAGCATAAAAAATGACAGGAAAAAAATGGAGCCCATCCCAGCCATCTCCGGGCAGTGGGCAGGGGACACCCTGAACTGGTTGCCAGCCAATCGCAGGGCACTCGGGGACAGACAACTCACTAGCTCATTTACACCTAGGGACAATTTGGACCGACCAATTCACCTGAAATGCATGTTTTTGGAATGTGGGAGGAAACCGGAGTGCCCGGAGGAAACCCACGCAAGCACGGGGAGAACATACAAACTCCGCACAGGAAGTCTGGAGCTGGATTTGAACCCACGCAGGAGGTTCCCATGACATGAACTGCGCCGCCGTGCTGCCCCTACTTTAAAGTTATATGTAAAAATATAAGTAAACAAAAATACATTTGAAATAAAAAATATTATTAAATATAAATGAAAGATGAATAGGATTATAAATGAAAAATATATATGAACATATCAATAAAATACAAATATATTTTTAAAATATTATTTAAACATGATGATGAATTAAAAGCATATATAAAAAATACAAAAAAAACATAATAAAACTACTAGATAACTAAACAACCCCAACCAGGAAAATATGGGAAGCTGAAAATGTAGTCGTTTGAGGTGTCATTCAAAAGTTCAAAACAGAATTGTATCTCTATTACATATGTGTTAACAATGCCCAAATGAGTTCAAAGATCCTTTATAAAAAAATCACCACATCCATCTACTTTTGTCTTACTTTAAGCTATGCTGTTCTCGGATGTGCAACACTTTAGGAAGCAGGAAAGTGGGGTTGGGGTTTTTGAGATATTTCATACTCGTGCTCGTGGTTTTTTGTTACTGTAGCATGAAAATGCTTAGAGAAAGAGAAGGACTGTTTCAAATACATTCCAAACGCTAACCAAAACCCCATCAAAGATGAAAAAAGAAGACTTTATTCGAGCACATATAAGAAATGCATGTATTTGCACGCATTACACAAGCAGCGTGACAGAGGCTGGAATGTTGATTCAAGCCAGAAGATGGCATCAGCAAGTAAAAAATATTCAAACTCCAAAAAGCACCTATAAGTGCGCTAAAATGAAAAAAAAAAAAAAAACAATAAATCTGGAGTTTTAGAACTGCTATAACCAAGGTTATGTTTGCAGGTCACGCGGAGGTGGCACGTTTCTTGTTGGAGGCCTGCAAGGTCAACCCAACTCCTCGAGACAGGTGGGTGCTGTTTGCAGTACAGTGACGGTTTCTGGTCACCATTAACCGTGATAAACAATGGATTACACAGTGTTTACCATACATAAGAAGATTCTGGCGGGCTGCCAGGGTTTAATTGATCATGCTAGAGGCTCATTAACTTGTATTATTAAAGAATATATAAATGAATGCGAAAGTATACAAAATAACTTTTAAATTTCTCTTTAAATAAATGATCACAAACGCCATGGTGTGTGTTTGTGCTACGTATCTCTGTCAGTCAAAAGGAATCTTGGTCAGTCCGCCCTTCCCCCGTTGCTAAAGTGCACTGTTTTTGCGGCTTTTGTTCCGCCCCGCCAGCACTGTGATTAGACGGCTGGGTAAAATGACGGGCATCACGTTTTCCCTAAGTTGAACATTTTTCAACTCTGGGCGACCATAAACAAAAGGTTGAGCTCTGAGCGTTCGTTGCAGAACACCTGTCCAGAACCTTGTTGCACTGCCGGGGTTTTCAACAGAGAGTAAAAAAGCAGCACTGCCGTTGCAAGCCATTATAAAATTCGCTCAGAGCAGGATAACGCTTTGGACATGGGCCCTATTTGTAGTTCATAAATTGTGAGTTGCAATGACGTCCTGTAAACCATTGAAGAATTGGCTTCCTGTCATAGCAGCGATCACAAAAGCAGCGATACTGGTATTTAATAATATGATTTCCCAAATCACTGATTTGAGTATTACATTTAAATAAATTCAAAAAACGTATAGGCCCTATACTATAGGGGATTTGGTCTGTTTACCCGCTTTTTTGACACCTTTGAATAGTATGGCATCGACATCGGAACGACACTAGTTATTTTTGGTCTAGTTAGATGACGAGCAGATTTTTTTGTGTTGAACTCCTGTCCTGTTGGGTGTGACGTGATTGCGCTTTCATAACTAGTGTATTTATCATTCAATTGTTTTTAAGGGCAAACATTTATCATAGGTCTCCTGAGATTCGATCTGCAACCTCAGTGGAACTGTTTGAATCTAGGCTTAAAACACACTTTTATTCTATTGCACATGATTCACTTATATTTTATGTTGACAATAATTGTGTATCATTTGTTATTTAAACATCCACTGCAGCCTGGTCATCCTGGAAGGGGGATTACCTCATGTGCGGTCCCTTCTCAAGGTTTCTTCATTTTCCTCATATTGAGGTTTTTGAGGTTTTCCTTACCCTCATGTAGGTTTTAGATCAGGGGGTCGTGTCATAATAGTCTGTGGTTTGCAATAATCTGTGGTCTGTGCAGCCTTTTGAGACTGTTTGTGATTAAGGGTGTCACAAATAAACATGACTTGACTAAATCTAGCTTCTTGATTTTTGCTTTAAAAATGCACCTGATCGATGTGTTTGAATTTAAAATATACAAAGTTTTCTTCCGGTGCCCACCCACTGATGTCTCACAAATTTCTATAGGAAAGACTTAAGTGCATGTCCTCAACATTGTATTGGCTTGAATGTTACTTTACCAAGGCGGGTCACACTCTGTTTCGTTTAACTGTCCATGTTTCTCTCAAAGTGTTCGTGCATCACTGAGGTGCGGCCATGATACGCAAGGTCTGCTTTGAAAACTTCAGACCATAAGCTGGCTTTTAGTTTTTTAGTATCTTGTTTCAGACTGATCGTGATGTTTCTCTGATAAGTAGATTTTGAATCGAAAGAATTAAAGCTTTCCAATGATATGTGGCATGACGTATTTCATTAACTGGTGACATTGTACAGACACGTATTTGTGTACCATAAGTCCGGTGAAGCAGCACGGCGGCGCAGTGGTTAGTGCGTGTGCGGCACAGTTCTGTGGTCGTGAGATCAAACCTCCTGTGTGGAGTTTGCATGTTCTCCCCGTGCTTGCGTGGGTTTCCTCCGGGCACTCCGGTTTCCTCCCACATTCCCAAAAACATTCATGTTAGGTTAATTCGCTGGTCCAAATTGTCCCTAGGTGTGAATGAGCGAGCGAATTGTCTGTACCTGTGTGCCCTGCGATTGGCTGGCAACCAGTTCAGGGTGTCCCCTGCCCACTGCCCGAAGATAGCTGGGATGGGCTCCATCACCCCCGCGACCCTACTAAGGATAAGCAGTGTAGATAATGGATGAATGGAAGTCCGGTGGCCCACCGGCGGGCCGTCAGAACGTCAAAGGGTTAGGTTACAGTATATTATTAAAATTCTTTCTGTGTACTGTGTTTCTTTGTAAATATCTCATGTTTAAATGTGGGAACATGCGGCTTATAAACAGGTGCGGCTTATCTATGTACAATTATTTTTTTCTTTTATAATGTACTGGGTGCGGCTTATAATCGGGTGCGCCTTATAGTCCGGATTTTACGGTAGTCTTTTTGTTTGCTGTATCCTGGCTGAAATGCTCCCGACTTTAGAAGTTTTGGTATGTACACTTGATGTTGACGCAGTCATTTCTGTAGGTTACTGCTCGAAAGACACAATTGCGCATGAACGATCGTTATCTAAGATGCCTCACTTAGTTGGAAAAACGTATCTGGTGACTACTTCTATTATGTTTTTTGTCAACAACGTCGATTAATTATTGCAGCCCTAATAAAATCTCGATATTTTTTGTTCTATGAACAGATGGGGCAATACCCCGATGGATGAGGCAGTGCACTTCGGCCACCATGATGTAGTGGCCGTCCTCCAGCAGCACGCAGACAAAGAACGTCCCAGCAACGAATCGGGCGACAAGGAGAGCGTCGAGAAGAGTTTGGACAGCCTGCTCTAGGTTTTGTTCCTGGACGTTTTTGTTTCTTATCTGAGTGGAAACTGTCGTGGGTGTGTCGTGTGTTGCGTCATTGTGGAAAACTGTGTTTGCGTTGTATAATTGTGGCTTTACGCTGTGTGACTGGTGCAAGTGTCCGTGTTTGTGGCGACTTCTACAGATTAAGCGACTCACACGAAGAAGAATGTATTTGGAATATATTTTTATGTTACGACTTGAACAGATTAGGAAGTCCACTTCTAAAGATGGCTTATCAGTGGTGGCAAATTGACATTTTCTATAAGAGCTGTAGACGTGACGTTATGTAACTTAGTGTAGGATTTGTAGAGTCAAATTTGTAACATTTGCACTTATAAACACTAGAAAGCTTGATTAACGCTTTTGTTAATCAAGCACATTCCTTTTTTTTGTTTACATTTAACTGGGGTTCCTCCTAAAGTGACTATGTTTAAATGAAGGCAATAGTCTGTTTGGAAAAGTAAAATTGGATTTTTAGAGAAATCTGAATCAATCTTTTACATGACTAGAGACGAACGAATAATTGCGTGACTATGGCATTGGCAAATATTCCAATGACAAGGGTGGAAGTGGGAGAGACAGCCTGGCGAGCTGTATGTGGCCCGCCAGCTATAGTTTGTCCACCGGTTTACACAACGGCAGCCAATATTTAATTCAGTTAACATGGCAATCGATGATAACAATTAAAAGACACAAATCCAAGAATAGTCATCATTTTGTATTTAACTTGACATTAAAGGGACAGTGTACAACCTAGAGCCTCCTAGCAGTACATTGTTTTTTATTTGAATAGTTGGCAGTAATACAAGAACTATCATACCAATGTTAATTTCTAGAAATTTGGATATTTTTACATCGCAGAATCCATACTTAGTAGTCACCGTCTGTCTGGCATCTTGTTGCTTTGTTGTTTTATTTCGCATTTCACATTACAGTGGCATCTAATGGTCGAATATTACACAATGTACCTTTATAGCCCTAGTGTGTAACATCTGACCACTAGATGGCACTGTTTGGTTTAATGCGAACGAAAACCAGCGCCACAGAAACAGTGTGGCCCTAAGATGTCAGGCAAACATGGAGGCGACCATAAGGTAGGTATTTCACGTAGAAGAAATATAGATTTCTCCACCTATAATATTTTTAGATAACATTAGAATAAGAATTAATGTATTTTTGTATTCAAATCAATGTTTTTTTACTGAATGAAAGTTTTTTGGTGCCACTAGGAGGCAATAAATATTTCACATTGTCCCTTTAAATAAATCAATTATCCAAAAGTATATTGGTCACTCACCAGCTTGCTCCAAGAATTCGTCGATTTCACATTTTGTGCTCATTTCTTCATTCACGCTATATTATAAATAAAACAAGCACTAAATTATAAACAAAACATTGACATTTTCACCGAAGTAAACGAACCTAATTACGGCGTGAAGAGATCCAACAATTCACGTAAGGCTCGTTAGCCAGAGTTAGCATGTAGCATCCATTTTGCGCCACAAACGAAGAAGAAATAAACAACCGAAGAAGAAACGACGCGCCATCAACCATTGTTTTAGTTACTGCTTTTCTGTGTTTACGTATTTTTGCTCGTTAATTTACACCTAAAAATACAAAACTTTATTTTTTAGCTGGAGTGAAAAAATAAGATGAAAACGATGATGAAATTCTTATGTTTTCCAAATCAACGAATCGGACAAAATAGCGTGCGCATGCGCATAAAATCATCGAACGAACAAAATTAAGTTGTTTACGTTTTCACTGTTTTACAAATTAGTAATCAACATTCTAATCTTGATTCGATTCTTCTCTGCATGTAAACTTGAAAGATAACCTAAGCACAAACTTTTAATCTGTGGGGCTTTTCTGCATATTGTTGTGCGGGTCACGAATTATCACATGCTAATGTTTTGTAGCCACTATATGCGAACTCGGGGGGTGCATTTACTTGAAATGACGTTAATAAACATACTTTTTAACCTGTATTAAGTACTCATCATTATTTCTATTATTATCTGTTATTATTGGAGCAACAGTTTTTCCCGGATACAAGTCAGAAATAAGCGCGGCTTTGGTTACCATGACAACGATACAAATAAATAGGTAACTCTAAAAGATTTTCTAATTGCCTTTATTAATTTGAAATCCTATTATAGCCCTAAATACGAACTCCAAATATTTCTGTATGTATATCTGCCGCCTTATATTTTGATCATTTCAAATTGTGTACAATTTTTGTACGGGATCTTATGAAATATACTGCCACGTATGATATGCACCTTTAAATTTACTGCAAGTAGGAAAAGAACTAAGAAAGATGCTGTAATAATTGTTGGAGAGGTTATTTGGTAAATAAAATAATCTTGTTTTACGCATTATGTGGTTATTCTACATAGCCTTTCTTGCTCTGAGTAAATGGGTTCCACGTTATATTTGTAAATGTTATTATCAGATAATAAGATCAAATGTGATCATTAATAGGAGAAGGAATTTGCTAAGGTTAACAGGTATAGTCATGCTTATTTGTATAGCCCTTAATCAGAGTCTCAAAGGGCTGCAGAAACCACAGATAATTGCAAACCATAAACTATTATTACACCATCCCCTGATAATAATAATAATAATAATTTCCTTTGTATTGTCATTCTTTGTAACAATGTACACAGAACGAAATGTCGATACACCTGACCCGTTGTAGCGAGTCGATGCAGCCGCAGCCAGAGGGCGCCGCCATTATACCAATTAGGTATGTCTCGGCCGAGGCGCGAACCAGCGACCTCCCAGTCTCAAAGCGGGCACACTACCATCTAGGCTATCTAAACCTACATGAGGGCAAATAATACAGAGATATTGTCAACATAAAATATAGGTTATTCATATGCTATAGAATAGAAGTGTGTTTTAAGCTTAGATTTAAACATTTCCACTGAGGTCAAAGATCGACTCTCAGGGGGAAGAGCACTCCACAGCACGGGGCCCGAATGGAAAACGCTTTCGAACCTGCGGATCTCCTCTTGGATCTTGGGATCACTAGTAGACCAGCATTTTCAGAGCGAAAGCTCCGGACCGGAACATAAGGGGAAATTAAATTTGAAAGATATGAGGGAACAAGTCCATGTATGATTTTGTATAATACCAACAGAACCTTAAAATCACATCTTAAGCCAACAGGGAGCCAATGCAGGTTAGCTAAAATCGGGGTAATGTGGTCAAACTTTCTAGTCTAAGTTAAAAGCCTCGCTGCAGCATTTTGTACCAGCTGAAGGCTCTTGATTTTGGACTTCGGGAGACCGGAGAGTAGTGCATTACAGTAATCGAGACGGACGGTAACAAACGCATGAATTATAATCCCCGCATCCGACTGAGACAGCATAGGGCGAATTTTAGCAATGTTGCGAAGATGGAAAAAAGCTGTTCTAGTAATATTCTTAACGTGTGTTTGAAAGGACAGATCGGGGTCAAATATGATACCTAAATTTTTGACTGAGTCACTTTGGGTGATATTACATTTGTCAATGTTAAGAGCCTTTTTTGAGAACAAGTCACAGCATTTAGATGGACCAATAACTAACATTTGGGTCTTTTCAGAGTTAAGGCGCAAGAAGTTGACATCCATTCTTTTATCTCAGTAAGGCAGGCCTCCAAATTTCCACAGTTAAGTGTGGCAGATTCTTCCATCGGAAAATATAGTTGAGTGTCATCTGCAAAGCAATCGAAACTGATATTATACTTACGAATAATATCACCTCATGGAAGCATGTAAATGCTGAAAAGAAGGGGGCCAAGTATTGAACCCTGCGGAACACCACAGGTAACACTAAAGGGCTCAGATGTAATTTCACCATATTTAACACAGTGCGTCCTACCTGAGAGGTAGGATCTGAACCATAAGAGAACGGTTCCTGAGAGACCAATCCATTTTTCCAACCGGTCTCGTAAGATTTTATGGTCCACAGTGTCAAAGGCAGCACTAACATCCATCAGCAGCAAGAGTGATGAAGCGCCGGAGTCTATTGCCAGTAAAAGATAATTGGTTACTTTAATCAGGACTGTCTCAGTAGAGTGGTTAGCCCTGAATCCTGATTGCATAGATTCAAAAAGATTGTTCTCGGATATAAAATCATTCAACTGCTGCGCCACAACTTTTTCAAGTACTTTAGAAAGAAACGGTAGGTTTGGCACAGGTCTACTGTGTATGTATGGTTTAAAGTCTATAAAACACTGCAATTCTTAAATTATTCTTTCACTTGTGGGAGCAACACTTCATTTAAATAAAATCGAAATTGTCAGCTTGTTAAAATTATGCATTTGGTATCGTTATTAACAATATTCATTTTTCTTTTTTAATCTTTGCAAAAACAAAAAAACACAAGTGAATAGGTTATTTCGTAACACAGACGTAGTCTCTAACAGCTTTCCTTTTTGTTTTTATCTAATCTTATTTCAATATCTATAAAGTAGAAATAAAACGGGTACATTTGTTTAAACATTTTAATTCATTTGGAGATTTGTAGAAAATGACGTAAGGACCGAAACCAAACGTCAACTACTCAGTAAGCCCGACATCTGTTGGTAAAACGAAGTACTGCACCCATACTTTTTATTTCTGTGTTTTGTTTGATTACATTTGTTACACAAATAGCGTGTCATTTTGAATTGTTTGGTACAGATTCGATTCATTAACGTCAAATTAAACCTACACCTGAATTGAGAGTACACTCACAATAATAGTTTTATTCAGCCACAAACACTAAAATCACAATAAACACAAATAATTAGCAAACGTTTACAGGAGAGGGTTTTCAGTATATGGAATTGTATTCTCTAAGTTCTTCTTGTCAAACGCTTCAAGGTGAAAATGGAGAGCCCATCTGGAAAGTAAACAAGTGCAAAGAACACAATTAGGATAAGATGAGAATCATGAGATTCAAACACCTTTAAATTGCGCACCGTATAATTAAGTAAGTGTGAAATAATTCGCCACTAGATGTCGTTGTAGCTTAGAATAAAGCTGAAGTGTTTGCATTCAAAGGAAACAACCTTCGGATGTCCAAAGACAAAATTCCTATATTTTGTCACGTGATGAATTAAAAACTGGCAACGGAACATGAAGGGAAAAACCAGCGTGCGAAACACCCGGAGCAGCTTAAAGAGCGAATAGCTGGAGTTGGTCAAATCTGCTGTAAGCAGCTATCTCTAACAGCTGAAGCTACGAAAAAAGCCAGTAGAAGACTGCAGAATCAAGCTTTATTTACAATGAGTAAATTAAGTACCAGCAGCAAGCTATTACCTGCAGCCAAGTGGCTCACATGAGTGGCTAGAGAAGGAAACAGTGGAAAAGAATATTGAAGACGCCTGAACCACTGAACTCGCCGACGTTCGCTTGCATGACCGGCTGTGGAAGGCGAGCAGGATGAACACGGGACGCTAACAGTAAGAAGAGCATCTAGGCTGCAGTACCCGGCTAGAGAAGGATAAAGTGAAAAAAATAGGAAAGATGTTTGAATCAGTGCACCCGGCAATGCTCGCTTGCATAAGTATCTATGGTAGGGGGAGTGAAAATAAAGGAAGGATTAAGCAGCAGTCAACAATAACAATAGCAACAGGCGGCAAGCAATAGCCCGCAGCTAAGTGGCTAAAATGAGTGGCTAGAGAAGGAGAGAGATGGGGGGAAAATGCCTCAATCGTGGCCAGTGGGAAATAAGAGCAAATAACAATAACGGCTAGCAGAAAGGGGGAGCCTGTAGCCTAGGTACTAACATGAGTCGCTAGAGAAGGAAACAGTTAATAAAAGGGTAAGATGAATGAGGGCACTCGGCAACGTTTGCTTGCATGAGTTGCTATGGAAGTGAAATTGAAGGAAGGACGAAACAGCAGTCAACAATACCAACTAGTGGCAAGCCGTAGCCCGCAGCCAAGTGGCTAAAATGATTGGCTAGAAAAGGAAACAATAGAACAAAACTAAGAGATTCCTGATTGTGGGACTCGCCAGCTTCGGAAGGCAAGTGACACTGAAGAATCAACACTAACAACACGCTAACAATAAAAATAGCAGCTATTGGCAAGTAATTACATGCAGCAACCTGACTAACATGAGTAGATAGAAAAGGAAACAGTGAAAAAAAAGTGAAAGATGCCTGTATGACGTGACTAAGTGACCATCACATGTATTTGCTTATCATATGAATCAATAGTCTTATACTCCAACGCATCAAGTAATTTCAGACCACTAGGGGTGGCTATATAAAACACACTGTCCCTTTAAGACTCACCACATCCATTTGGAAGCAGAGTGTATGGTTAAGCATGTCAAACTCTCCCGGGCTCATCAGAGGCCCGGGCGAATCGCAAGGAGACAACGAGGCGCTCGAATCCGAGATGCTGTGGAAGACAAATAAACAAATGTATATATATATATATATATATATATATATATATATATATATATATATATATATATATATACTGTATGTATATACCGTATTTTCCGCACTATAGGGCGCACCCCAAAAAAATAGTTTTTGGTCCTATATCTTCCATACATAAGGCGCACCGGATTATAAGGCGCTACAATGGGACGTGGACAAAACAGTCAAATAGTTCAGTCCAAATTATTACCCCTTTAACATTCCGAAAGCTTGCAAAGAAGCAAATATGCGGATGCGGTGTCCGTACGATGTCACTCAAATGCATCGTTCCAAATATCATTCGGAAGGTTAAAGTCTTGGGATTCAAGAAATGCCAACCATTCCTTAGTTTCTATTTTCTTTTTGCTCGCAACTTTACTGTGCATATGACAATAAACACTTGGAATTGAGTTTAATTTAAAAAAAAGACCCATCACAGAAACATCGATATCACGCTTTGTTTTGTCCCTTTAGCCTATGCAAGCCTGTAAATACAGGGATCAGAATGGAGATTTTCATTTTCAGCTGAAATAGCCGGGGTCCAGGAATAAAGCAGGGTGGAGCACCACCTCCGAATAACTTTAGCCAATAGTGATCGATTCAACTGATGATTGACACATCTTTTTCGGCCAATTGCAGGGTTTGTTTTGCACCTTTAGCCTATACGAGCCTGTAAATGATAAAAGGGATCCGCCCCCTTTACCTCTGAATAACTTTAGCCAATAGTGATCGATTCAAATGATTGACACATTGGTTAGCCAATGAAACGCCGGTATATAAATCCCAGCATACACAGCGGACTACTCGCGTTCGGGGGAAAATCGAGTCGGCGGCTGCTTGCATTAGTTGCAAGACTTTGCGACTTAATATTGATCCACATATAAGGCGCACTGTATTATAAGGCGCATGGTCAGCTTTTAAAAAAAATTAAGACTTTTAGGTGAGCCTTATAGAGCGGAAAATACGGTATATATATATATATATATATATATATATATATATATATATGTATGTGTATATAGTGTTGGTATTTTTGGTGCCAGGTTTGTCCCATTTTCCCGTTCAGCTACCCAGGTGTCCTTAGGGATTCTGAGTGCCATCTAGTGGTGTACAAACAGAATGCGACTCACCGTATTTCAGAGCAGGGAATGAGGGTGGACGGGATGTACAATTGGACTGGAAAACAGACAAAAACGGACAAATTGATGGAAAGTAAAACACAAAACAATAAAATACTAAAACGCAAGATTCAATTACCTTTTAATGGACAAATTCAAGCACTTTTTCAATTTTACAAGTACTTCCAAAGGAAGAAATCTAGAGCTGATCAAACAGACCTTGTTTTGTTGTTGACCATGATGACTAAAAAAAGTCGCTATCTATCTGCTAGCACATACTTTGTGCTATTTTGAGCAGTCCTCATTTATTCTCCACAGTCTTTTTGTGTCAATGGGTTGCTATAAACTGACATGAATTCTGCCATTTCGTTTCAACAATGCACGAGCAGCTTGGCTTCGTCACACTTGTTTACAAACATGGAAAAGGTTCTATTGGTTCTGGGTAATAATGGAGTTCAATACAGAGGACAAAAAAAGAAAGTGCTGTATGTATGAAAAGCAGGAAAATAAGCCAAATTCGGACTAATTACTAAGTAAGTTACTAATTACTGAGTAATTTGGTGTATAATATTTTATATTACAGACGCTCCCCTACTTACGATAATTCAACTCACGAAAAAAGGTAGATACGAACATTTTTTTCAGGATGTCGAAAAATATCCGGACATTTCTGTAAGTTAGATTTTGTATTGTGTGTACCTTTGTCCAAGTACAGGACATTACTGTAGTGCTTCTCTCCGCCACTACTGGCGTGTGGCGCTGTGAGAAGTCACACAGCATTCACCGAAGAAGAAATCCGCTTCCTCTTCCTAGTTCGTGTGTAAGCATTCTAGATTGTATCTCCAGCGCGCTAAGAACTTTGACATTTTTATTGTTTGATATCTCCTGAATCCATTCAATATGGTTGGTGTAAAGTGTAACGAAGAGGCGATCTGTTTGATTTGAAATGAAAGTGGAATAAGAAAGCTTAATGCGGTTGAGAAAATGGTTGGATGGCTTTTTTTCGGCCACTTTCTACCACGAAGGAGGAACTCTTGAAGCTCATCTTCCAAAAGTAAGTTAGACTTCACTTTATTTATCTTTATAGAGCATATTATTTTATGAAATGTTTATTTTTTTAGTACAAAACAATACAAGTTCCTTATATAAGCGTTAAACATACTTATATAAACCTGAAACATATAAAATATAGCACTAGAGCAACTTACGAACAAATTCAACTTACGTCCGGAATCTTGTTCGTAAGTAGGGCATTGTCTGTATATTGATAATATATCATTAAAAAAACAAATTCAGTTTTTTAAATAAAGCTGTCCTTTTGGGTGCGAACCAATAGGGGGCGGTGACGCTTCAAATGACAACGCCATAATGACAAGCTACCAGAGCAGGCGTGTTGGCGTCATTTTTACACACTTAAAAAAAACAAAACGAAAAAAACTTCATTTATTGCATGGTCTCTAGAGTCATACTGCCAAAACACATGGTAATGGCAACAATTTCAAGCACTTCACCCTGACCTTGAAAACCCAACAATAAAATTCAAGCATTTTCAAGGCTTTCAAGCACCCGTACGAACCCTGAAAACAAGTCTTACTTTTGCTAGGCAGGTTGCTGTAATGTGGTCCGAACGCTCGGTCTTTGGGGATGTCGGGGTAGAGGAACTTGAGGGGGCTTTTGGGGACCTCTCCCTCCGAGATCACCTTGTAGTCTCGGATAATATCGGGAAAGTGAAGGGCGCTCAGGCTTTTCTTGGTGTACGGCTCCACTGAGATTATAGTTGCCTCGCCTGGTGCCCGAAAAAAAAGAAAGAAAAAAGAAAATCTTAAAGGGACAGTGTGTTTGATTTAACCACTAAAGTTCAAGTATCTTCAAGCAACTCTATTTTAAGTAACTTGAACTATCAAAAAGTAACTCAATTCATAAATCACTTGGAGTATCTTTTAGTAACTATTTTAAGTAACTGAGTATATTTAAATCCCTCAATTGATAAGTAACTCAAAGTATCTTTAAGCAACTCTATTTTAAGTAACTTGAACTATCAAAAAGTAACTTAATTCATAAATCACTTGGAGTATCTTTAAGTAACTTTAAGTATCTTTAAATACCTCAATTGATAAGTAACTCGAAGTATCTTGAAGCAACTCTATTTTAAGTGGCTTAAAGTATCTTTAAATAACTCAATTTTTGAGTAACTTGAAGTATC